>NW_017972282.1:276456-381366 GCF_001876935.1 Asparagus officinalis
ATAGTTGGGGCCACCCCCTCTTCTCTAGGAGGGGAGGAGTCACCAATGATGATGACCTGATCTGGCTGAGCAACATCAATGGCCGATCGTTGCACTTCAGCCGACCGTTGTTCCTCAGCCGAGTCAACTTGGACCTTCCCCGTCATCCTGTTGGGGCCTTGGTCCTTGTTGGCCTTTACCTTCTTCGGCCTTCTTTGCTGCTTTGCTAGCTGAGTAGCAACATTAGCCACTCTCAACCTTAAGTCGGTCGCCTCCTCTGGGTCGAGCTTTCCCCTCAACCTCTTTTAGGGCCATGAGGCTGAGCCTGACTCCTCCTACCTCGAATTCCTCTTAATGTTTTTTTTTTGAGGGGGGGGGGCAGCAAGCTTGCCCTTACCTGGTTAGCAGTAGAGGACAAGACCATGGACATGCCCATCGTTCGAAGAGACACTATCTCGAAGAGATTATTATTGGGTACTTTTGTTTTGATGATGTTTAACAAACAATTTACAACTAATGTTGTTTCTCTAGTATTTGTATTTTGTATTTATTCTGGGCAAACAATATATTGGAGGATGGATGGAATCGAGCATTCATGATCATATCTAATGGAGGTTAGCGGAATAGTGGTTGAAGCCTTACAATTCAAGTTTAAGATCCAAGTTCAAGCTTCATCCGTAAGTTTACCAAGTCGGGCTTATTGAAGAACTTCATCAAGCTTGAGAAATTTAGTTTAGGTTTTATATTATGTGTGTTAGTACTTTAAGCTCAATTATATACACACATACACGTTTTGGTTTTTGTATATATATATTTGTATATATACATATATTTTTTGGTTTAGCTAGATAGATATGAAGCAATATATATCTTCATATATACATTTATTTGTTTCATATTCTATTGTATTTCGAAAAATATTGTGTTCTTGGTTTATATGGCTTATAGACTTAAAAACTATAGTTTATACTTTTTATCAAGTCTATAAAATTATTTTACAAAGTTTCAAAACTTGGCTTATATCAAAACATCAAAATTTAAGTATCTCATGTTTTCATGTTATGAACATATTTGCAAAATGATGATATTTTACAAATAGGAGGTGATTTTTGAAAACCATTTTTGTAACATGTGTATTATCATGTTTACAATCATCTCCCAAAGTTTTATATTTTTCTGATTTTATATGCTATTTTTAAAAGATGTTTGAAAATCAAATTTTTGTTTCAAAATAGGCTGATAACCTGTTATCAGTCGACTGGTCAGTCGACTGATGACATCGGTCGACTAATGTGTCGACTGAAAAAATCACCTAGAACAACAAATAGTTTCTGTTTTGTTTCAATCGACTGATTAGTCGACTGATGAGGTCATTGGTTGACTGACGAGTTTATCAGTCGACTGATGATGTGTTGCTGGCCTATAACGGTCAGCTCATCAGTCGACTGATGAACAGTGTCAGTCGACTGACGGCCCAACGGCTAGTTTTTTCCATCTTTTCTGTTTTTGTCTTTTTGCTGGGTTTTGTTAGTTTCTTCTTGGCTTTGAGCTTTCCTATAAATACCCCCACATATCCTCAGTTCATTCACATAAGAAGAAAGTTTTTAAATAAGTTTACAAGGGTTTTAAGTTTGTTTTTAGTTTGTTTCAAGAGTTTAGTTTGTGAAGAAATCTTCACAAGAGCAAAGAGGAGATCATCCTTTGGTGTTTGAGCTTCAACTCATCTCTCTCTCACTCTTGTCATTTATTGGAAAAGTTTTCTAAACTCAATCTAGCTATTTTATATGTTTGATTTTTATTTCCATAAGCTAGATCTATATTGAGTTTAGTTTGATTTTATTTTATTAAATCTCATTGTTACACACACCCACTTGAGCTTTTAGTATATAGTTGGGGCCACCCCCTCTTCTCTAGGAGGGGAGGAGTCACCAATGATGATGACCTGATCTGGCTGAGCAACATCAATGGCCGATCGTTGCACTTCAGCCGACCGTTGTTCCTCAGCCGAGTCAACTTGGACCTTCCCCGTCATCCTGTTGGGGCCTTGGTCCTTGTTGGCCTTTACCTTCTTCGGCCTTCTTTGCTGCTTTGCTAGCTGAGTAGCAACATTAGCCACTCTCAACCTTAAGTCGGTCGCCTCCTCTGGGTCGAGCTTTCCCCTCAACCTCTTTTAGGGCCATGAGGCTGAGCCTGACTCCTCCTACCTCGAATTCCTCTTAATGTTTTTTTTTTGAGGGGGGGGGGCAGCAAGCTTGCCCTTACCTGGTTAGCAGTAGAGGACAAGACCATGGACATGCCCATCGTTCGAAGAGACACTATCTCGAAGAGATTATTATTGGGTACTTTTGTTTTGATGATGTTTAACAAACAATTTACAACTAATGTTGTTTCTCTAGTATTTGTATTTTGTATTTATTCTGGGCAAACAATATATTGGAGGATGGATGGAATCGAGCATTCATGATCATATCTAATGGAGGTTAGCGGAATAGTGGTTGAAGCCTTACAATTCAAGTTTAAGATCCAAGTTCAAGCTTCATCCGTAAGTTTACCAAGTCGGGCTTATTGAAGAACTTCATCAAGCTTGAGAAATTTAGTTTAGGTTTTATATTATGTGTGTTAGTACTTTAAGCTCAATTATATACACACATACACGTTTTGGTTTTTGTATATATATATTTGTATATATACATATATTTTTTGGTTTAGCTAGATAGATATGAAGCAATATATATCTTCATATATACATTTATTTGTTTCATATTCTATTGTATTTCGAAAAATATTGTGTTCTTGGTTTATATGGCTTATAGACTTAAAAACTATAGTTTATACTTTTTATCAAGTCTATAAAATTATTTTACAAAGTTTCAAAACTTGGCTTATATCAAAACATCAAAATTTAAGTATCTCATGTTTTCATGTTATGAACATATTTGCAAAATGATGATATTTTACAAATAGGAGGTGATTTTTGAAAACCATTTTTGTAACATGTGTATTATCATGTTTACAATCATCTCCCAAAGTTTTATATTTTTCTGATTTTATATGCTATTTTTAAAAGATGTTTGAAAATCAAATTTTTGTTTCAAAATAGGCTGATAACCTGTTATCAGTCGACTGGTCAGTCGACTGATGACATCGGTCGACTAATGTGTCGACTGAAAAAATCACCTAGAACAACAAATAGTTTCTGTTTTGTTTTGGTCGACTGACCAGTCAACTAATGAGGTCATCAGTCGACTGATAAAGTTATCAGTCGACTGATGAGCTAAAAAATGCCTCTAACAGTCAGCTCATCAGTCAACTGATAAAAGCCATCAGTCGACTGATGGCATCATAACGGCTAGTTTTCCAGAATTTTTAGTTTCCGTTATTTTGTCTTTTTGTGATGTTTTCTCTTGGTTTTTGGGGTTTTTTCCAGAATTTTTAGTTTCCGTTATTTTGTCTTTTTGTGATGTTTTCTCTTGGTTTTTGGGGTTGTTTCATGAGCCTATATATACCCCTTCTCTTGGTTTTTGGGGTTGTTTCATGAGCCTATATATACCCCTTGACCTCTAATATTCTGAGGTAATTAAGAAAATTTTTAGACAAGTTTAAAGAGTGTTTAAGTTTATTTAGTGTTTGTTTTTCAAGAGTTTAGTTTGTGAAGAACCTTTCACAAGAGCAAAGTGGAGATCATCCTTGGTGTTTGAGCATTCACTCTTCTCCCTCTCTCTTGTTATCTATAGAGAAGTTTTCCTAAACTCAATCTAGCTTTACATTTATATTGTTTGATTATTATTTTATTAAGCTAGTGTTTATATTGAGTTTAGTTGATTTTATTTACTCTTTGTTTACACACACAACCATTGAGCTTATTGTATTTGCATACATTGTATAATTGTGTTGTGGGGTTGTGTGACTTAGAGTGTGAGCTTACATTTTGAGTTCTCATCCATTATAGAGAACAAGTTTATTTGTATTGTGAGCCTAATTGTGTTGAACACTTTGTAATACACTTGTACACCGAGAGGAGTGTGTAGTGAGAGACGGGATCGTCCCAAGAGGAGTGAGGTAGGTGGTAATGCCTAGAGGTATGTTGTAATTCCTAACACTTGAGGGAGACACGGGCTAGAGACCAACCCTTGAGGTGGTAGTGATTTTGATTGCAAGAGTGTGAATTGTAAAGTTTTTGGTGAACTAAAAAACCGAGTGTGAGGTATAAACATTATTTAATTGGGTGAGCATTGAAAACCCGGTTGTGTAGTGGATTTCTCCCGGGAAGTGGGGAGCGGAGATGAAGGACGGAATGTATGAACTCCGTGATCATTTGATTGTGTTTGAGTTTGCATCAGCGTTCATTTATACTTGTGCTCATTGCTCATATCGCCATAGTCTAGTTTGTCCACTATATTATTTACACTATTTGTTTATCCCTTTTTATATTGCTTATCCTTGCATACATCTCATTGCATATCTTATTTACTAGGATAGTTGTTAATAAATCTTTAATTGGCATTAAATAGGATTATATTAGCATAAACCCTAATCACCCCCCTAGGGTTCTTTCCTAGTGACATTAGGATACTTTTAATTGGTATCAGAGCTTGGTGCTCTTTGATTTAAGGTTTAATCATCTTAAGTTAAAGATCCAAGTTATCTTATTTGTGCTAATCTAGTTTTGATTACATTTATCTTGCTTGCATATTTTTTAAGGATATGCATTGTGCACCTTGTTTAGGCTATGATATAAATGTTCCTCCTAGAATAGATAATTTTTCCTATGACTAATGGTGTTCTAGATTTAATATTTGTTAGATCTAGACATTTTGATTTGTGAGATATTATAGATTGTGCTTATATTGTTCCCACTACGAAGAAATCCAAGTGGAGTAAAAATGATCACAAGATGTTTACAATGAATAAGCTCTTGTTAGAATTTTTGCTTAACGCTTTTGATTCATCCTTTTCAAACTAGTTTGTTCATTTTGATAGTGCTTACAATTTATGGAAATTTATAGAAGCACATCTAGGGGACTTGGAGGCGATCCGACAAGCTTTGGAGGCTTCCTCTTCAAGTTCCATTGGAGCATCAAGCACACGGGCACTAGGCGATAGCCCTAGTGAGGTTTGCGAGTTCGAATTCATTAATAATATATCTAGTGATGAACTTGTGTGTGCCTCTAAAAAATTATTGCATGCCTATAATAAATTGCATCATATCTTTTTAGACTTAAAAAGAAAGCATGAAGATTTAAAATCCGATCATGAGAAGTTAGCTTCCAAATTTGATATCATTTCTCAGGAAAATGTTGCTCTTAAAGAAAACAATTGATATGATAAATTTGGAAAATAATAATTTGAAATTAGATATTGCTAACTTGACTAATGACAAAAATAATGTCATGTTAGAAGTTGAGAACATAAAAAATGATACTGCTTCTTTCATAAATAATTATTTATGTTCCACTTCTAATATTAATGCTAATATGCCCAATGATGAGTTGAATAATGTTAAAAACCGTATTTCTTCTTTAGATTCAACTCTAACTACATGCATTAACAATCATAAGAAACTTGTGGATATGTTTGCCATGTCTAATGCAAAATCATCCACTCATTATGCACACATATATAGCAAAGTTTACAAGTGTTCAATTTGCGGCCGAAAAGGTCACCTTGCTAAATTTTGCTATAATGCACATAAACCCACTAAGGCTCATATTAATTCCTTTTGTGCATCTCATAAGGTTTCTTCATCACATGTATACACACATGCACATAAAATATATCATAAGCATGCTCATGTGTATCAATGTGATCTTTGTGCTCGTTTCGGTCATTTGGCCAAATATTGTTTTGATTTGAAAATAAAATCTTGTTTGCCAAATATTTCTAGTAGACAACATGTTTTTAAATGTGATGTTTATGGTATGTTTGGACATCTTGCAAAATTTTGTTATGATATGCAAAAAGCTTCTAAGTTGTAATATGTTCCAAATAGACCATTGTTTAAAAATGTTTCTTATTTGCAAAATAAATGTATAAGACCATCTATTTTTGCAAATGAATTTCGTGTACAACCGTTTGGTCAACATAAGTAAATGTTTCCTTTCCATTGTACTTATTACAATCGGAAGGGTCATTTGAGTAATTTTTGTTATGACCGTGTCCGTGCACCACATGTGCCCAAAAGGGTTCATAACCCTAGGGCTTTGAGCCTGAATGATAGGGGTCATGTCCCTAACCAATCCGGCACCAAGAATGCTTGGGTGCTAAAATCTTTTTAAAACCAAGAATTGTATTATTTTTTATTTTTTATTTTTTATTTTTCTTGGTTTTGAAAATTATGAAAACAATTTTTTTGATCAATTCTTTTATTTTCATGATTATTAGTTTCGATTTTTGTTGAGAGGTTTGTATTTATATAACCCTCGGATTTATTGGGTGTTTATTCCCAAATCTTGTTTACCGGGTACTAAAATGTTTATATGGGTTAGAACAAGCTTAAGAGATTGATATATTGTTTCCTCTCTTGCATTTTGTCAAAAAAAATGTTTTGATTCGTTGCTTTGAATTCATTATATAGCACAAATAGATGATTCAAATTTCAAATATACTTTATAATGTATTCTATAGGTGGTTTAATCAATTCCTACAATGAAAATTTTCTTTGTTGATCAAACATCGTTTTTTGGATTTAAATTTTGATTTATGATTTCATTTGGTTGATTTGTTTTCATTTGAAAACTTTTTGCATGATTCTTATGTTCTTTTTCTTTTGATTTCATAAATCTACTTTTATACATGTCTTTTATGTTTTTGCTTTGAGACACTTCTTTCATAGAGATATATCTATATGTGGTCTCATTGTATTTTTGGTATGTGAGTGGTGTTTAGCATGATTTCATCTATGCTTGCTCACATGTTTGCCTTAAGTATTCATTGCATATATTCATTAAGGCATTTTGATAAGGGGAGCAATCCCTATATTTGTTTTATACCCATCGAGCTTGTAGGTAGGAGGAGCCTTCGCTCTCTTATCATTTTCCCCTTTTTGAAGTTGTCAAAGAGGGAGAAATATTATGAGTATATCTTGTTTCGGTTATATGCATGATAATTCAAATTTACATATTAATTTCCTTTCATGCATATATCTCTTTTTGTAAATTGTTTGTCATCATCAAAAAGGGGGATATTGTTGGGTCCTTTTGTTTTGATGATGTTTAACAAACAATTTACGACTAATGTTGTTTGTCTAGTATTTGTGTTTTGTATTTATTCTAGGCAAACAATATGTTGGAGGATGGATGGAATCGAGCATTCATGATCATATCTAATGGAGGTTAGAGGAATTGTGGTTTAAGCCTTGCAATTCAAGTTGAAGATCCAAGTTCAAGCTTCATCCGCAAGTTTACCAAATCGAGCTTATTGAAGACCTTCATCAAGCTTGGGTAATTTAGTTTAGGTTTTATATTATGTTTGTTAGTACTTTAAGCTTAATTATATACACACATACACGTTTTGGTTTTTGTATATATATAGTTATATATATACATATATGTTTTGGTTTAGCTAGATAGATATGAAACAATATATATCTTCATATATACATTTATATGTTTCATATTCTATTTGGAAAAATATTGTATTTGGAAAAATATTGTGTTCTTGGTTTATATGGCTTATAGACTAAACAACTATAGTTTATACTTTTTATCAAGTCTATAAAATCATTTTACAAAGTTTAAAAACTTGGCTTATGTCAAAACATCAAAATTCAAGTATCTCATGTTTTCATGTTTTGGACATATTTGCAAAATAATGTTATTTTACAAATAGGAGGTGATTTTTGAAAACCAGTCTTGTAACATGTGTATTATCATGTTTACAATCATTTCCTAAAGTTTTACATTTTTCTGATTTTATTTGCTATTTTTGAAAGATGTTTGAAAATCAGATTTTTATTTTAAAACAGGCTGATAACCTGTTATCAGTCGATTGCTCAGTCGACTGATGACATCAGTCGACTGATGTGTCGACTAAAGAAATCGCCTGGAACAACAAATAGTTTCTATTTTGTTTTGGTCGACTGACTAGTCGACTGATGAGGTCATCAGTCGACTGATAAGGTCGTCAGTCAACTGATGAGCTGGAAAATACCTCTAACGGTCAGCTCATCAGTCGACTAATGAAATCCACCAGTCGACTAATGGCATTATAACGGCTAGTTTTTTAGAATTTTTAGTTTCCGTTATTTTGTCTTTTTGTGATGTTTTCTCTTGGTTTTTAGGGTTGTTTCATGAGCCTATATATACCCCTTGACCTCTAATATTCTCAGGTAATTAAGAAAGTTTTTAAATAAGTTTATAGAGTGTTTAAGTTTGTTTAGTGTTTATTTTTCAAGAGTTTAGTTTGTGAAGAAACTTTCACAAGAGCAAAGTGGAGATCATCTTTGGTGTTTGAGCATTTACTCTTCTCCCTCTCTCTTGTTATCTATAGAGAAGTTTTCCTAAACTCAATCTAGCTTTACATTTTTATTGTTTGATTATCATTTTATTAAGCTAGTGTTTATATTGAGTTTAGTTGATTTTATTTACTCTTTGTTTACACACACAACCATTGAGCTTATTGTATTTGCATACATTGTATAATTAGGTAGTAGGGTTGTGTGACTTAGTGTGTGAGCTTACATTTTGTGTTCTCATCCATTATAGAGAACAAATTTATTTTTATTGTGTGCAAAATTTATTTTTATTGTGTGCCTATTTATGTTGAACACTTTGTAATACACTCGTACACCGAGAGAAGTGTGTAGTGAGAGACGGGGTCATCCCAAGAGGAGTGGGGTAGTTGGTAATACCTAGAGGTAGATTATAATTCCTAACACTTGAGGGAGACACGGGCTAAAAACCAACACTTGAGGTGGTAGTGAGTGTGATTGCAAGAGTGTTAATTGTAAAGTTCTCGGTGAACTAGAAAACCGAGTGTGAGGTGTAAACATTATTCGGGTGAGCGTTAAAAACCTGGTTGTTTAGTGGATTTCTCCCGGGGAGTGGGGAGCGGAGACGTAGGACGGAAGGTCTGAACTCCGTGATCATTTGATTGTGTTTGAGTTTGCGTCGGCGTTCATTTATACTTGTGCTCATTGCTCATATCGTCATTATCTAGTTTGTCCACTTTATTATTTACACTATTTGTTTATCCTTGTTTATATTGCTTATCCTTGCATATATCTTATTGCATATCTTATTTGCTAGGATAGTTGTTAATAAGTCTTTAATTAGCATTAAATCGGATTAGATTAGCATAAACCCTATTCACCCCCCTCCCCTCTAGGGTTCTTTCCTAGTGTCATTAGGATACTTTCAATTGGTTTTAGAGCTTGGTGCTCTTTGATTTAAGGTTTAATCACCTTGAGTTAAAGATCCAAGTTATCTTATTTGTGCTAATCTAGTTTTGATTACATTTATCCTGCTTGCATATTTTTTATGGATATGCATTATGCACCTTGGTTAGGCTATGATATAAATATTGCTTCTAGAATAGATAATTTTTCCTATGACCAATGGTGTACTAGATTTAATATATTTGTTAGATCTAGATATTTTGATTTGTGGGATATTATAGATTGTGCTTATATTGTTCCTACTACGGAAAAATCCAAGTGGAGTAAAAATGATTATAAGATGTTTACAATGAATAAGCTCTTGTTAGAATTTTTGCTTAATGCTTTTGATTCATCCTTTTCTAACTAGTTTGTTCATTTTGATAGTACTTACAATTTATGAAAATTTATAGAAGCACATCTAGGGGACTTGGAGGCAATCCGACAAGTTTTGGAGGCTTCCTCTTCAAGTTCCATTAGAGCATCATGCACACGGGCACTAGGCGATAGCCCTAGTGAGGTTTGTAAGTTCGAATTCATTAATAATATATCTAGTGATAAACTTGTGTGTGCCTCTAAAAAATTATTGCATTCCTATTACAAATTGCATCATATCCTTTTAGACTTAAAAAGCAAGTATGAAGATTAAAAATCCGATCATAAGAAGTTAGTTTTCAAATTTGATATCATTTCTCAAGAAAATGTTGCTCTTAAAGAAAACAATGATATGATAAATTTTGAAAATAATAATTTGAAATTGGATATTGCTAACTTGACTCATGACAAAAATAATATCATGTTAGAAGTTGAGAACATAAAAAATGATACTACTTCTTTCATAAATGACTATTTATGTTCCACTTCTAATGTTAATGCTAATATGCCCAATGATGAGTTGAACAATGTTAAAAACCGTATTTTTTCTTTAGATTCAACTCTAACTACATGCATTAACAACCATAAGAAACTTGTGGCTATGTGTGCCAAGTCTAATGTAAAATCATCCACTCATTATGCACACATATATAGCAAAGTTTACAAGTGTTCAGTTTGCGGCCGAAAATGTCACCTTGCTAAATTTTGCTATAATGCACATAAACCCACTAAGGCTCATATTAATTCCTTTTGTGCATCTCATAAGGTTTCTTCATCACATGTACACACACATGCACATAAAGTACATCATAAGCATGCTCATGTGTATCAATGTGATCTTTGTGGTCGTTTTGATCATTTGGCCAAATATTGTTTTGATTTGAAAAGAAAATCTTGTTTGCCAAATATTTCTAGTAGACCATATGTTTTTAAATGTGAGGTTTGTGGTAGGTTTGGACATCTTACAAAATTTTGTTATGATATGCAAAAAATTTCTAAGTTGTAATATGTTCCAAATAGACCATTGTTTAAAAATGTTTCTCATTTGCAAAATAAATGTATAAGACCATCTATTTTTGCAAATGAACTTCGTGTACAACCGTTTGGTCAACATAAGTAAATGCTTCCTTTCCATTGCACTTATTGCAATCGGAAGGGTCATTTGAGTAATTTTTGTTATGACCGTGTCCGTGCACCACATGTGCCCAAGAGGGTTCATAACCCTAGGGCTTTGAGCCTGAATGATAGGGGTCATGTCCCTAACCAATCCGGCACCAAGAATGTTTGGGTGTCAAAATCTTTTTAAAACCAAGAATTGTATTATTTTTTATTTTTTATTTTTCTTGGTTTTGAAAATTATGAAAACAATTTTTCTTTGATTAATTCTTTTGTTTTCATGATTATTAGTTTTGATTTTTGTTGAGAGGTTTGTATTTATATAAACCCTGGATTTATTGGGTGTTTATTCTCAAATCTTGTTTATCGAGTGCTAAAATGTTTATATGTGTTAGAACAAGCTTAAGAGCTTGATATATTGTTGCCTCTCTTGCATTTTGTCAAAAAAAAATTGATTCGTTGCTTTGAATTCATTATATAGCACAAATAGATGATTCAAATTTCAAATATGCTTTATAATGTATTCTATAGGTGGTTTGATCTAGTCTTACAAAGAAAATTTTCTTTATTGATCAAACATCGTTTTTTGGATTTAAATTTTAATTTATGATTTTATTTGGTTGATTTGTTTTCATTTGAAAACTTTTTGCATGATTCTCATGTTCTTTTTCTTTTGATTTCATAAATCTACTTTTATACATGTCTTTTATGTTTTTGCTTTGAGACACTTCTTTCATAGAGATATATCTATATGTGATCTCATTGTATTGTTGGTATGTGAGTGGTGTTTAGCATGATTTCATCTATGCTTGGTCACATGTTTGCCTTAAGTATTCATTGCATATATTCATTAAGGTATTTTGATAGGGGGCGCAATCCCTATATTTGTTTTATACTCACCGTGCTTGTAGGTAGGGGGAGCCTTCGCTCTCTTATCATTTTCCCCTTTTTGATGTTGTCAAAGGGGGAGAAATATTGTGAGTATATCTTGTTTCGGTTATATGCATGATAATTCTAATTTACATATTAATTTCCTTTCATGCATATATCTCTTTTTGTAAATTGTTTGTCATCATCAAAAAGGGGGAGATTGTTAGGTCCTTTTGTTTTGATGATGTTTAACAAATAATTTACAACTAATGTTGTTTGTCTAGTATTTGTGTTTTGTTTTTATTCTAGGTAAATAATATGTTGGAGGATGGATGGAATCGAGCATTCACGATCATATCTAATGGAGGTTAGCGGAATAGTAGTTGAAGCCTTGTAATTCAAGTTGAATATCCAAGTTCAAACTTCATCCGCAAGTTTACCAATTCGAGCTTATTGAAGACCTTCATCAAGCTTGGGTAATTTAGTTTAGGTTTTATATTATATGTGTTAGTACGGGTAATTTAGTTTAGGTTTTATATTATATGTGTTAGTACTTTAAGCTCAATTATATACACACATACACGTTTTGGTTTTTGTATATATATAGTTATATATATACATATATGTTTTGGTTTAGCTAGATAGATATGAAACAATATATATCTTCATATATACATTTATATGTTTCATATTCTATTGTATTTGGAAAAATATTTTGTTCTTGGTTTATATGGCTTATAGACTTAACAACTATAGTTTATACTTTTTATCAAGTCTATAAAATCATTTTACAAAGTTTCAAAACTTGGCTTATGTTAAAACATAAAAATTCAAGTATCTCATGTTTTCATGTTTTGGACATATTTGCAAAATGATGATATTTTACAAATGGGAGGTGATTTTTGAAAACCAGTTTTGTAACATGTGTATTATCATGTTTACAATCATTTCCCAAAGTTTTATGTTTTTCTGATTTTATTTGCTATTTTTAAAAGTTGTTTAAAAATCAGATTTCTGTTCATAACATGCTGATAACCTGATATAAGTCGACTGGTCAGTCGACTGATGACATCAGTCGACTGATGTGTCTATTGAAGAAATCAGCTGGAACATCAAATAGTTTCTGTTTTGTTTTGGTCGACTGACCAGTCGACTGATGAGGTCGCCAGTCGACTGATAAGATCGTCAGTCGACTGATAAGGTCGTCAGTCGACTGATGAGCTGGAAAATGTCTCTAACGGTCAGCTCATCAGTCGACTGATGAAAGCCGTTAGTCGATTGATGGTATTATAACAGCTAGTTTTCCAGAATTTTCACTTTCCGTTATTTTGTCTTTTTGTGATGTTTTCTCTTGGTTTTTAGGGTTGTTTCATGAGACTATATATACCCCTTGACCTCTAATATTCTGAGGTAATTAATAAAAATTTTAAACAAGTTTAAAGAGTGTTTAAGTTTGTTAGTGTTTGTTTTTCAAGGGTTTAGTTTGTGAAGAAACTTTCACAAGAGCAAAGTGGAGATCATCTTTGGTGTTTGAGCATTCACTCTTCTCCCTCTCTCTTGTTATCTATAGAGAAATTTCCCTAAACTCAATCTAGCTTTACATTTATATTATTTGATTATCATTTTATTAAGCTAGTGTTTATATTGAGTTTAGTTGATTTTATTTACTCTTTGTTTACACACACTACCATTGAGCTTATTGTATTTGCATACATTGTATAATTGGGTTGTGGGGTTGTGTGACTTAGAGTGTAAGCTTACATTTTGTGTTCTCATTCATTATAGAGAACAAATTATTTGTATTGTGGGCCTAATTGTGTTGAACACTTTGTAATACACTTGTACACCGAGAGGAGTGTGTAATGAGAGACGGGATCGTCCCTAGAGGAGTGGGGTAGGTGGTAATACCTAGAGGTAGGATATAATTCCTAACACTTGAGGGAGACACGGGCTAGAGACCAACACTTGAGATGGTAGTGAGTGTGATTGCAAGAGTGTGAATTGTAAAGTTTTTGGTGAAGTAGAAAACCGAGTGTGAGGTGTAAACGTTATTCGGGTGAGCGCTGAAAACTCGTTTGTGTAGTGGATTTCTCCCCGGGAGTGGGGAGCGGAGACGTAGGACGAGAGGTCAAAACTCTGTGATCATTTGGTTGTGTTTGAGTTTGCATCAGCGTTCATTTATACTTGTGCTCATTGCTCATATCGTCATTGTCTAGTTTTGTCCACTATATTATTTACACTATTTGTTTATCCTTTTTTATATTGCTTATCCTTGCATATATCTCATTGCATATCTTATTTGCTAGGATAGTGGTTAATAAGTCTTTAATTGTTATTAAATAGGATTAGATTAGCATAAACCCTATCCCCCCCCGGGGTCCTCTAAGGTTCTTTTCTAGTGGCATTAGGATACTTTCATTTGGTATCAGAGCTTGATGCTCTTTGATATAATGCTTAATCGCCTTGAGTTAAAGATGCAAGTTATCTTATTTGTGCTAATTTAGTTTTGATTAGATTTATCTTTCTTGCACATTTTTTATGGATATGCATTGTGCACCTTGTTTAGGCTATGATATAAATGTTACTCCTAGAATAGATAATTTTTCCTATGACCAATGGTGTTCTAGATTTAATATATTTGTTAAATCTAGATATTTCGATTTGTGGGATATTATAGATTGTGCTTATATTGTTCCCACTACGGAGAAATCCAAGTGGAGTAAAAATGGTTATAAGATGTTTACAATGAATAAGCTCTTGTTAGAATTTTTGCTTAACGCTTTTGATTCATCCTTTTCTAACTAGTTTGTTCGTTTTGATAGTGCTTATAATTTATGGAAATTTATAAAAGCATATCTAGGGGACTTGGAGACGATCTGAAAAGCTTTGGAGGCTTCCTCTTCAAGTTCCATTAGAGCATCATGCACACGGCCACTAGGCGATAGCCCTAGTGAGGTTTGCGAGTTCGAATTCATTAATAATATATCTAGTGATGAACTTGTGTGTGCCTCTGAAAAATTATTGCATGCCTATAACAAATTGCATCATATCTTTTTAGACTTAAAAAGCAAGCATGAATATTTAAAATCCGATCATGAGAAGTTAGCTTTCAAATTTGATATCATTTCTCAAGAAAATATTGCTCTTAAAGAAAACAGTGATATGATAAATTTGGAAAATAATAATTTGAAATTGGATATTGCTAACTTGACTCATGACAAAAATAATATCATGTTAGAAGTTGAGAACATAAAAAATGATACTACTTCTTTCATAAATGACTATTTATGTTCCACTTCTAATGTTAATGCTAATATGCCCAATGATGAGTTGAACAATGTTAAAAACCGTATTTTTTCTTTAGATTCAACTCTAACTACATGCATTAACAACCATAAGAAACTTGTGGATATGTGTGTCAAGTCTAATGCAAAATCATCCACTCATTATGCACACATATATAGCAAAGTTTACAAGTGTTCAATTTACGGCCGAAAAGGTCACCTTGCTAAATTTTGCGATAATGCACATAAACCCACTAAGGCGCATATTCATTCCTTTTGTGCATCTCATAAGGTAGGGGAAGAAATCCTATCCTCTCACGAGCTTCTACTTGTGCAGATTCATCTACCCTGTTCGAAGAACCAGACATAAAATAGGGGAAGAAAGCGGTCATTCATCTATCCCTAACAAACTCATCCAGACACAGATACATATTGACTGTGTGATCATTTAACGTCAACAGAGCTTGAATTACGATATAAGTTTTTTAGAGGGTAAATTTTAGAAAAATGCCTTCAAATTTAGGAAACCCCTTCCAACACACAACATCATTCAGAAAAACTTAGACGGCACCAATCGTTAATTTCACAGTGATGGATAATTTTTACCAAAAGAATATATATTTTTGTCCATGAAAAATATGGTTTACACGTTTTAAAAGTTTTTAAAAAACAATGGAAGTGGAAGGAGGTTTTCTTAGAAAACCCAAACTTGAGAGTGGTTTTGTGAAATATACGTTTTAGTTGGAGTCCTAAAATAAGGTCATGTGACCCCAGCGGAGTAAGCTCTCACGCCGGCCTTCCTTTCTTCGGAATTCATTCGTCTCCTTGCCGAGCTTGCTGAGTAGTCCCCTCTATGCCTAATTAGGCTATTAAATAAAGCCTTATCTGTTTCGGGTTTAATTATATTAATTAAGGCTCCGTTTGGTGAAGAGTTAAGGAAGATGGATTAATGAGAATGATTAGCATAGTTAACCTACTTGATAATCCGAAAGACTAAATTATTAATTCACTATATAAGTTTTATTTTAACCATTGTGATCATTTTTAGTGTTTGGCAATAATAAAGATTTTGACTATTTTTCTTTATAATTAGAAGGGTTAACTCTTAATCATTCTAAATAGGAGTATTAGTAAACTCTTAATCCTTCTAAATAGGAGTATTAGTAAACCCCTTATTTTGAGGGGTTACCTCATTTTAATCCCTCTAGAAATGTTAGCTTAACAATTCTATATTTTTGTGTTTGACAGATTATGAAGGGTTAACTCACTTTAATACTTGTATAGATTTTCTATGTTTGATGGGTATAAGAATGGGTTAAGTCTCTTTAACCCCCCACTTAACCCTTTGTCAAATGGTACCTAAGGGATTTCCCCGGTCTTGATCAATGTGGATCCACAGTAGTTTAAAAACGGTTCATGTATAAATTGACAATCAAATATGATATTTAGTAAATTTACTTCATTTTCGAGGTAGGTTTTAAGAGAGAACTCCAATTGAAAATATATAAGCAGGAAGCAAAGGTTGAACATGGTTCATTATCAACTTTGTTTACTTGACGATTGTACCTCTTAGGCAACAGACAAGACGCGTACTATAAATTAATATGCGTCTTGGCACAAGTTTTATTGATTTTACTGATTTCAGATACTTGTTGCCCAGATTTGGATTGATTTTACGGAAGCTTGTTGTCCCTGTATGATTCTCGCCCACTCGTCGAATGCAAGGATACGGGCCCCAGATGGGCCCCAATTAGACAAAAAAAGAGAGCAAGTACTGGACTCACCCACGTTGTCCTGTGCCCATCCCTCGTGCGCACCAACAGCTCTCTCTCCCTCCCTCCTCTTAATTAAACGCCAGTCAGAATTCAGTAAAACCTCCTCCTCACTCTCAATGACTGATGTCATCTTGGTTTGGTTCCCAGAAATGGGGTCAGCTGCAATTGATGCTTTGCTTTTTGTTTCCCAGGCGTTTTATACGTCAAAGTGGCTACAGTGATCTCTAGTGATCGATTTTGAACGTAACAGAGATGTAGTCAGGCTCATGACTCATGTGTGGCCCATGAAAAGAAGGTGAGGTTCCTATCTCAGATGATCGTATGATATTGTTCGGAATTTGGACGTGTACAAAGGCTTTTATGTAGAAGAGAAATACAGATCGTAAATACGCTGCGGAATACACGATACAAAATACAGGATCTTGAGTCATGTGGCTCATTGGATGCATAAAAAAGGTATATATTGTTTATATCACGAAGTTAATTGTATGGGTGAGTGGATATTTTGAGGAGGTTGGGGTCCCTTAATCTTCTGTGATGATTGATTAATCAAGAGGAAGTAAATTCATGTACAAGTAACAACCGTTAGAGGGCTATAGATGAGCTCTCGAGCGTACCCTCCGACGTTCAAATCAGTGATAGATTAAGCAAGTTTGTAGAATACACAATCTAGTTTTAGGATGTTAATTGTGTACCTTCGTATAGTGGGGTTTGTCCACTATTTATAGAAAAATTGTGGGGGGCACGTTGATAATTTGACCAGGTTGATGCAGTCAATTAGTCCTACTGCACTTTGCACATGTCAGAAGTTGATGTGAATAATATGCAAACATTTACAAGTACATAATAATTAAGTTATAGTATTTAAATATATCGATCCCACGCGGAAGGAGTGTATTAGAAATAAATTTCTAAAATGGCACTTGAGATGTGTAGGAAAATAGAGTGGAAAGGATGGTTGGTTTGAGGGTTGCCATGAATAAAAGGGTAAAACAAAGACGGAAGAATGAGAGAAAGATAAGAATAAAATAAAAGAAACTAAAAAAGGAAATCAAATCAAAACAAGAAGCAAATAAAAAGATTGAGGCAAACGAGAAAGAAGACTAAGGAATCTAGGATTGAATCCACTAATTAATTTTAATTTAAATTTGAGAATTACTTTTTTTTATTCTCATATTACTTAGAATTATTAAGCATAGATTATCAGGTTATTAAAAATAAGAACAACCTATCAAAATATATTCAAGCAATGTTATTATTCATGAAAAGTAATAAATAATTAGATAATAATCCTAGAATTGAAAAAGTATAAACTATCAAACCATTTAAGATAAGTATAACCTATCAAATTTTTTCCTATCAATAAATTATCTAGTTGATCATCTTGCGCATGATTATTTTAAGCACAAAAGAGTGTATTTAAAAAATCAAAAGGAAATTAAATTAGTTTCAACTAATCCTAAAATTCCTACATGAGATTAGCTACTCATACTACAAATTAAAAGCAAAAAATTAAAATCTAAACTATAAAGCATAAAAAAACAAGAAAATAAATCTAAACTACAAAGCAATACAAGAGAGAAGTAGAAAATCTACACTACGGACAAAGCATAAAAGAGTAAGAAAATAAATCTACACTAGAGAGAATAAATAAAATCTACACTATAAGACAATAAATCTAAACTACCAGATATGAAAAAAATAAGAAATAAAATCCTAAAACATGCAATTTTAAAACAAGAAAATAAAAAAGGAAAATAAAAACTTATATTACAAGGGGTTGACCCCTTGTAATATCCTTGTAAAGCAAATCTTCATCTTCATCATCAAAAGAGAAGAATAACAAATTTAAAAAGGATAATTTTTTTATTTATTATAAACTAAAGTTTATAATTTTCAAAGACCTTCTCAACTAAAAATGGCCCTCCTTTCCAAAAAAATAGTTTATAAAAAATGTTATATCTCCCTAACCCTCACTCTCTATCCATATTTATAGCCCACAGCAATCAACCAGAATCCTTGGATTAGTTTTGAGCTCCAAAAAATCAAAATCAGGCTTTGATGTGTTTTTGTTACAACGAAATCGATTATCTCATCGATTAGCTAATCGATTAGTTTGTAATAGATTTTGATTTTCTTCCGCTGACTTATTGACTCAGTCTTTTTATGGGCTTTTTGCTTAATGAGTTTCCTCACTTTTAGTGGGTTTCAAGAAGAAGTGTTTTGGGCCTCTTTTAAGCTCTTATTTGATAAACCCTTTATTTCCTGCAAATTCATAAAACGATCAATATTAGCAAATATATTTATTCAATAAAATAGATAATAAGGGCATAAAAGTGTAAAGAACTATAATAATCAAGCATCCCCACACCTAAATTTGCTAGCCCTCTAGTAAAGAAAGAGGAATTCTAACTCACTTTTTTAGAAATTATTATTTTATATAGCGCATACAACAAGCCTTTAAATCTATAGTTTACTCTAAAGGATGAGTTGCAGTCTCGTACTGGTTTGAGTGAATCCATAAAATTCAGTCAAATTGTCACTTTGAAGAAATCAATATAAAATTAATTCACATGATATCTTTAAAAAATCTAATTAAAACTAGTTTTTACTTAAGAAAATATTTTTACGCATAACTCCAAAGTAAATTTCTTAGAAAATCTTTTTATTGTATCAAGTTCAACTTAGGAACTTTATTTTAAAATTCTAAAAAGAACATGCTAGCTCTTTGTTTCAATCAATTCCCAAGCCTCTTCTATGTATGTATGTATGTATGTATGTATATATGTATATATCTTTTTACTCCTCGGTTATTTTCTACTTTATCAGGCTTTTCTAAGTGACCATATAACGAACTTCGGATCAATGGATCCCAACCCAATTGGGTTAAGTATAGAAATAATCCTCGAACTTAATTGCTCAGTCAACTTAGACTTAATAAGATAAAATCACCTTGGAGGTCAAGATTTTTATTGGTGCTAATTTTTTGCACTCTTTTTATTTTTATTTTTTTCGAGTTATATATATATATAACTTGAGAAATGTTTAGATTTAGATAACTTAGAAATTTTGTTATCTAGTCTAGGTTAAGCATAAAAAAAATTCATGACTTCAAATAAAGTCGGAAGTTAGAGTTATAGTAAAGTGTAATAATTTGAAAATTATTTCTTAAAATTTTATTTAGAGCTATCATAAAAGGCTAACTTGAGATAAAACTAAGAATTAGAAAGTTGAAAATTTCATCAAGAAAATCAATTACTAAATAACTCTATCAAGTTGGCAGGTGACAATAATTATTTTTAAAGTAAAAGAAAAGAAAGGATAAAAAACAGAGAAAAGATGACGAGTCTCCACCCCTACACATAAATTTTACATTATCCTTAATGTAAAGTATATGATGTAAAAAGTAAAGCAGAGTGAAAATGAAGCACTTATATTTATTTGGTTGACATTGAACGATGATAAAATGATAAATTTGCAATCACCTTGGTGTTAGCCCTTATATTTTGATGATGTTTTTACAACCACCAT
The DNA here is from genome assembly GCF_001876935.1 of Asparagus officinalis. NCBI lineage: Eukaryota > Viridiplantae > Streptophyta > Magnoliopsida > Asparagales > Asparagaceae > Asparagus > Asparagus officinalis. The sequence continues at coordinate 296,760 of NW_017972282.1, forward strand.
TACCGGCACTAATGGCTTATTGAGTGCAAATGTAGTGAATTCATTTATCAAGCTTGTTAGTGCCATAAATGGAGGATTGGATGGAATATGCGCTACAACGATGATATCCAAAGGAGGAGGAGGCATAGTGATGAAGCAACGTTATTTCAAGAACAACAAATTCAAATAGAAGCTTCATCCAACTCAAGCTATATCAAGACTCAAGACTTGCACCGGTCGACCGAAGATGTCTCTGCTCGTTTTCTCAGTTTGGGATCTGGATCGCGGTCGACCGCGAATTTTTTCGGTCAACCGCCAAGTGTTTTCAAACGCCAATTTGTTTTAACGGTAATTTTTAAGTACTTTTTCAGCGCCGCTCAGTACAGATTTCAGCGACGATTGTTTCCAGATTTTGGGGGATTAAGGGTATGGGTTTAAACAGCTGGTTTCTTCTATTTAAACTCAACCTCTTCTTCTTCCTCAGTGTCCCAGCTTTTACAAAACCAGAGACGTTGTTTTTTACTGAGTAAAATTTTTAAACCTGTTCTTTCTGAGTTTTGTGTGTTCACTTCCCAGCTTCAGTGTGCTCTTTCTCTTTGCCATAGGGACGTTGTAAAGAGAGAGTCTTACACCATTTCTACTATCTTGAGAGTGTGATCTTGTGTAGATCAATTGTGTGGGAGTGTGATCTAGTGAGATCAACTGTGTAGTGTGAGATCGTGAGGGGATCGCTGTGTAGACGAAGTTCCGGCTTCTAAACCGGGTTGTGTAGTGGATTTCTCCTCGAGAGTGGGGAGCGGGGACGTAGGTCAGCAGACCGAACCTCGTTAACACATCACGCGTCACAGGATAACGATTTCTAACCCTATCTCCTCTATTTTAATTGCATTAGAATACTGTGGTTTGCTTGTCTTATTTTTATTGCATAATTATAGCCTCTTGACCCTAATCACCCCCCTCCTCTAGGGTCCAACAATTGGTATCAGAGTTTGGTCTCTATATTAGTTTTTGATTCAATCACCTTAGAGAAAAGATCTTATGGAGGCTTCAATGAATGTGCATATGTTAGAAGGACAATCCACCACTAGACCACCTCTCTGTTGGCCTTCTTGTTTTGATGATGTTTAACAAACAATTTATAACTAATGTTGTTTGTCTAATGCTTGTATTATCTATTCATTGTAGACAAACAACGTAGTTGGAGGATGGATGGAATAGAGCTTCAACGATCATATCCAAAGGAGGTTGGCGGAATATCGGTGAAGCCTTGCTATTCAAAGTTCAAGATCCAAGTTAAAGCTTCATCCGCGAGATTACCAAGTAGAGCTTATTGAAGACCAATCAAGCTTGGGTAATTTAGTTTAGGAGTTTATATTATGTGTGTTAGTACTTTAAGCTCAATCATATACACACATACACGTTTTGGTTTTTGTATATATATAGTTATATATATACATATATGTTTTGGTTTGATAGTTTTCAAGTTTTACTATGAAACAATTGAATATAATTAGAAAACATATTTTTGTTTCATACTCATATGCATATATATGATTTCATCAATATCAATTTTAGTTAGTTAAAATTCTTTCTTTGACATGTTTATCTACATGTTTAGAAACTTTCCTCAAAATTTTACTATTTTTGGAGTTGATTTACTGTGCCTAATTGATTTTACAAAATCGTGTATCACAGCCGATTTTTAGAAACTGTATTTCTATGTTCAAACATTTATTTCTCTCAACTGGGGAATGATTTTTCAGAAATTCTTTCTCTAACATCTTTTTATACATGTCTAGAATCGTCTCTCAAAATTTCATAATTTTTGGAGCTGTTTTACTATTTTTAACCGATTTTATAAAATCGGATATACCTGCTACAGTACCGCCGGTCGACCGAAATTTTCCGCCGGTCGACCGACGAACTCTCTGGATGTCTCCTGAGTTTCGGACCTTGTTCACGGTCGACCGCGATTTTTATCGGTCGACCGCTGGAGTCCCAACGGCTCTTTTTAGAGCCATTGCAGATGATTTTTTGGTCTTTTTGTAAGGGGTTTTGGTCTGAGGTTTTGGAGGCTATAAAAACCCTCTTTGATCTCAGTTTTTAAAAAGCTAAGAAGATTTTAACAAGGGTTTTAAAAAATGGTTTAAGCTTATTTTAAGCTTGTTTAAGAGTTTGGTTTAAAGCAGTTTTAGCTTTCACAAGTGGAGGAGATTATCTTCTTGTTTGAGCCTCAAATCTCCATCTCTCCATCTTGTTATTCAGAGAAGAATCTCTAAACTCATTTCTAGCTATTTATTATTTTGTTTATAATTTCTATATGCTAGATTTTAATTGAGTTTAGTTTTGATTTTGATTTCACTCATTGTTTACACACACCCACATTGAGCTTATGGTATCTTTCATACATAGTATAGTTGGGTGGTGAGAGATTGTAACTTTGAGTGGTGCTTAATTGAGTTCTCACCTTGTATTAGAGAACAAATCATTTGTTATTATTTGAGAGTGTTGTAGAGTTTTCGGTTAGCTAGAAAACCGTATTGTGAGGGTGGAGTGTAGCCACATTGTGAGAGTGTGAGTGGAGATCTCCTCGAGGTGAGGAGCGGAGACGTAGGTCGTGGGGACTGAACTCCATGAGAGAAATTGTGAGGTGTAAACGTTATTCGGGTGAACGTAGAAAACCCGGTTGTGATAGTGGAATTCTCCCCGCCCGGGAGTGGGGAGCGGTGACGTAGGACGGAAGGTCCGAACTCCGTGATCATATCGTGTGTTTGAGTTTGTCATTGGCGTTCTTTTACATTCATGCCTATTGTTTATATCGCCTTTGTCAATTGCTCTTAGTTCACATTATCCACTATCTTGTTTATCTTGTTTATGTTTATATCACCCTTAGTTTCATATCCTTGCATATAACTCATAATATATTTCATCATATAGGATATATCACTTTGTGTATATTGCTTATTCTTGCTTATAACTATTGTATATCTATCTTGCAAGAATATAACTTGTTAATTAATTTTAATTGGCATTTAATCGGATTAGATTAGCATAAGACCCTAATCACCCCCCCTCTAGGGTATAACATTGGAGTCTGAAGGTTGGAAACGCGGGGGTCGTCTGCGCTTCGTTTGCTGAAGGTTAGAAACGCGAGGGTCGCTCGTGTTTTGCTTGTTGAAGCTTGGAAACAGAATTGTGCACCTTTGTTAGGCTATGAATCCAATGTTGCTCCTAAATTCATTAACTTTCCCTATGCACAATGGGCTTCTAGATTTAAACTTTTTGTGCAATCTAAAAATATTGATCTATGGGGAATTATTGATGATGCTTATATTGTACCCACTATGGAGAAATCCAAGTGGAGTAAAAATGACAAAAGATTGTTTACCATGAACAAGATTGTGTTAGAATATATGCATAATGCACTTGATTCCTCTATTTCTAACAAACTTGTTTCCTTTGATAGTGCTTACAAATTGTGGACATTCATAGAAGCACATCATGGTAACTTGGAGGAGATCCAAAGGATTCGAGCGGATTCTTCCTCAAGTAATATTGGAGATTCATCATGCACACGGTCACTAGGCGATAGCCCTAGTGAGGTTTGCGAGTTCAAATCTATTAATGATTTACCTAATGATGAACTTGCTTGTGCTAGTGAAAAATTATTACATGCCTTAGGATAACATTAGATCAGTTACAACAAATCCAGGCGGTTAACAGTTGAAAACAGCTCAAAATAACATTTTTGGGTCTACGGACACCCGCAGTGTCTCGGCCATGGCCAAGACACTTGGGGTGTCTCGGCCTTGGCCGAGACACCATGAATGTTTCGGCCTTGGCTGAGACACTCGTAGTGTATCTGCCAAGGCCTGGGCACCATTTAGGCGCGCCCCAGTCAAAATCGTTATATCTTTATCGTTCGAACTCAGGATTACACGATTCAAAGTGCGTAGGAAAGCCGACAAAGAGATCTACGAGCTCCTATGGTTAAATCATACATGTAGTAAGTGAGACACGAGTGACACTTCATCTTTCATAAGTGAAACGTAACTCCCGATCAGTTCGTATCTTCTTTATTCTATAGTTCTGTTGCTTCATACGGTTCATCGACTCACTTCATGCGCTTGTCGACTTCATATAAGCTTCTGTGACTCAGATAGTAATGTTCATCACCTTCTCTCTATCTCGAGCCACGTGTGGGAATCCGTGGGTAATTTTTGATGTCTACAGATACCCGCTCCAAAGTATTTCAGTCTAGTTTCTTTTATAGAAGAGCCTGAAATACTTTGGATGTAATCGGTCCAACCTTCAGTCGGTAAAAAAGGACCTGTAGCTTGCTTCGATTCTAAACTTCTTCGATTTTCGATCTATTCAACATTTTGATGAAATTCTGGCGCTATGTTTACCATCTGGCTGTTGTCAAAGTCTCGAATCGAAACTTATGAGTTGGTTTTAGCTCGCGTCGTTGAGTTGACTTTGAACTGGCTATCTTCATATGAAATTTTTTATCTGAACTTCAGGGTTGATCAGATATCATGTGTTGACCGTCATTATCACACGTTGACCGGTGTTGACCTTAGGGTTTCGTATCGACCGGCGTTGACCTTAAGGTTTCGCATTGATCAGCGTTGACTTTCATCGTAACGCGTTGACCGGCGTTTGTAGGCATCTAAAAATGCCTATAAGTTCCCGTATGCAGCTCGAGATGAAGGGGAGACATTAAACATCATCATCCAAGTCGGGAAGATTTATCTAATTGGCCCGCACACTCATCAGCCAGTTCCAAGTGGCCCACGTACTCACCGGTCACCGCCAAGCGTCCCGTGTGCTCACCGGCCACCGGAACGGCGAACAAAGCATCTCGTGCACTCATCGGCCACCTCCAATTAGCCCACACACTCATCAACTAGTTCCAAGTGGCCCGTACATTCATCGGCCACCGGGTGTTCTTACTTTTTCCTTTCTTGGTTTTAAAATTATGTCTTAAAATATTTTGATTATGAAAATAAACTTATAATTGATAAAATCTTTTGTTTTCATGATTATTTGTTTTGTTTTGATGAGAGGTTTGTATTTATATAACCCTCCGGATTTATTGGGTGTTTATTCCCAAATCATGTTTATCGGATGCTAGAATGATTATATGGGTTGGAACAAGCTCAAGAGCTTGATATAATTGTCGCCTCTCTTAAAAATTGTGTTTTGATTTGTTGCTTTTGAATTCATTATAATTCATTTATATGATGATATTTATGTGTTTGTGCTAATGGATCACCTATTCGTGCTTTATAATGTATTCTATGAGTGGTTTGATCAAGTCTTACAAAAGAATTTTTTTTGTTGATCAAACATCATTTTTGGTTTATTTGAATATAAACTTTGATTTATGATTTCTTTTGGTTGATTTGTTTTCATTTGAAAACTTTTTGCATGTTTCTCATGTTCCTCTTCTTTTGATTTCATAAATCTACTTTTATACATATTTTTTATGTTCTTGGATATGAGACACATATTTTATTTTATATGTGTTCCCATTGTCTTTTTGTATGTGAGTGGTGTTTAGCATATTTCTCATTTATGCTTGCTCACATATGTTTGCCATGATATTCATTTCATATATTCCATATGGCATTTTGATAGGGGGAGCAATCCCTATATCTTTGTATGTTTGATACTCACCCATGCTTATTGATAGGGGGAGCTTTCGCTCTCTTATTCTTTTTGTCCCCTTTTTGATGTTGTCAAAGGGGGAGAAATATTGTGAGTATATGTATATTCTTGTTTGTTTATATGCATGTGAATTATAATTTATATATTCATTTCCTTTCATACATATATCTCTTTTCGTAAATTGTTTGTCATCATCAAAAAGGGGGAGATTGTTGGCCTTCTTGTTTTGATGATGTTTAACAAACAATTTATAACTAATGTTGTTTGTCTAGTGCTTGTATTATCTATTCATTGTAGACAAACAACGTAGTTGGAGGATGGATTTGTGTTTTCTTATTTATTGTAGACAAACAACGTTGTTGGAGGATGGATGGATTGCGCTTCAACGATCATATCCAAATGAGGTTGGCGGAATGTCGGTGAAGCCTTGCTATTCAAAGTTCAAGATCCAAGTTAAAGCTTCATCCGCGAGATTACCTAGAAGAGCTTATTGAAGATCAAGATCCAGCTTGGGTAATTTAGTTTAGGTTTTATATTATGTGTGTTAGATACTCTAAGCTCAATATCATATACACACACGTATTTGGTTTCTAAGCTCAAATATTGTATTCTCAGTTTATAGACTTAACAATCATCATATACATATTTTATCAAGTCTATATAATCATTGTGCAAAGTTTCAAAACATTGTTTATGTCAAAACATCAAACTTCATGTATATCACTTTTTTCATGTTTTGAACACTTTTGCAAAATAATGAGATTTCACAATTGGGAAATGCAAATTGGAAAATTCTTTTTGTAACATGTTCAAAATATCATTTGCAAACATTTCTCAAAGTTTCATCAAGTTTGGAATTAATTTGTTATGTTTAAAGGAATTTACAAATTCACGTTTTTGTTTGTGCACATGTTCGTGCATGTTTTACAAAACAGATGCGTTTTTTATAAATGGGAAGTGATATTCAAGAAATTATTTCTTTGACATGTTTATCTACATGTTTATAAACTTTCCTCAAAATTTTACTATTTTTGGAGTTGATTTATTGTGTCTAATTGATTTTACAAAATCGTGTATCACAGCAGATTTTTAGAAACTGTATTTCTATGTTCAAACATTTATTTCTCTCAACTGGGAAATTATTTTTCAGACATTCTTTCTCTAACATGTTTTTATACATGTCTAGAACCTTCTCTCAAAATTTCATAATTTTTGGAACTGTTTTACTATTTTTAACCGATTTTATAAAATTGGATATACCTGCTACAGTACCGCCGGTCGACCGAAATTTTCCGCCGGTCGACCGACGAACTCTCTGGATGTCTCCTGAGTTTCTGACCTTGTTCGCGGTCGACCGCGATTTTTATCGGTCGACCGCTGGAGTCCCAACGGCTCTTTTTAGAGCCGTTGCAGATGGTTTTTTGGTCTTTTTGTAAGGGGTTTTGGTCTGAGGTTTTGGAGGCTATAAAAACCCTCTTTGATCTCAGTTTTCAAAAAGCTAAGAAGTTTTTAACAAGGGTTTTAAAAAAGGGTTTAAACTTGTTTTAGGCTTGTTTAAGAGTTTGGTTTAAAGTAGTTTTAGCTTTCACAAGTGGAGGATGTTATCTTCTTGTTTGAGCCTCAAATCTCCATCTCTCCATCTTGTTATTCAGAGAAGAATCTCTAAACTCATTTCTAGCTATTTATTATTTTGTTTATAATTTCTATATGCTAGATTTTAATTGAGTTTAGTTTTGATTTTGATTTTACTCATTGTTTACACACACCCACATTGAGCTTATGGTATCTTTCATACATAGTATAGTTGGGTGGTGAGAGATTGTAACTTTGAGTGGTGCTTAATTGAGTTCTCACCTTGTATTAGAGAACAAATCATTTGTTATTATTTGAGAGTGTTGTAGAGTTTTCGGTTAGCTAGAAAACCGTATTGTGAGGGTGGAGTGTAGCCACATTGTGAGAGTGTGAGTGGAGATCTCCTCGAGGTGAGGAGCGGAGACGTAGGTCGTGGGGACTGAACTCCGTGAGAGAAATTGTGAGGTGTAAACGTTATTCGGGTGAACGTAGAAAACCCGGTTGTGATAGTGGAATTCTCCCCGGGAGTGGGGAGCGGAGACGTAGGACGGAAGGTCCGAACTCCGTGATCATATCGTGTGTTTGAGTTTGTCATTGGCGTTCTTTTACATTCATGCCTATTGTTTATATCGCCTTTGTCAATTGCTCTTAGTTCATATTATCCACTATCTTGTTTATCTTGTTTATGTTTATATCACCCTTAGTTTCATATCCTTGCATATAACTCATAATATATTTCATTGCTAGGATATATCCCTTGTTCATATTATTTATCCTAGCTTACATATCTTGTTGTATCTCATACTTGCTAGGATAACTTGTTAATTAATTTTAATTGGCATTTAATCGGATTAGATTAGCATAAGACCCTAATCACCCCCCCTCTAGAGTCTAACACACTGCTCGAGCAATGAAAAGAGCAAGAACATCCACAGTGTCATGTATATCTACATATAAGTCATCTGCAGCTTCAACTAGTACGTAGGAACCTTTGTACACTTTATGCATGAATATGAGTTATTTCAAATGCTTCCAAATGAATCAATTGATGCTATGTTTTCTCGCTTCACTAACATTATCAATGAATTGCATGGTCTTGACAAGAAGTTGACTATTCAAGAGATGAATTACAAGATTCTTCGTTCATTGACTCCGATGTGGGAACCTAAGGCGACGGCGATAGAAGAAGCTCATGACCTTCCCACTTTACCTCTCGATGGCCTCATCGGAAAGCTCAAGGTCCATGAGAAGAAGCTCAAGGGGAAGGAGAAGGAGGAAGTGCCCTCACGGGAAGTTGAGGAGCCATCACCAAAATTGAAGACCATAGCTCTCAAAGGAGCTAGTGATTACTCCTCTCCATCATCGGATAGTGAAGTAGATTTTTCTAGAGAAGTGGCTCATCTCTCTAGAAGAATCTCTAGACTCATAAAAATGAATAAGAAATTTAACCCCTGATCTAACAACAAATTTTCTTCACGTGTAGAAAAATGTTTCGAATGCAATAAACCGGGCCACATCACTAAGGATTGCCCCAAGCTCAAGGAGAAGTACATGAAGTACAATAAGAAGAAGGCTATGTATGCCGGATGGGAAGAATCCGAACCAAGTGATTCGGATAGTAATGAAGAAGGAGCCAAACTTGCTCTTCATGATCCCAACATTTGTTTCATGGCCCATGAACAAGAGGTAATATCCAAGACCGAAAGTAAATCTTTCTACATGCAATGTGACATAGCTACGGTTCTAGAAGAATTGAACTTTGAATTTAAGAGAATGTAAAAAGAATACTCTTCATTTAAAAAGTTGCATGCGTCTTGTGATATTAAGCTAGAACAACTAACAACCTCTATTGCACTAAAAGATGAATTGCTAGGAGATCTCGATTTCGAGAATAACCAATTAAGATCAAAGATTGAAAGACTAGAAATTGAGAGTGGTAGGACTAGACTCACTCATGCTTATGATAATTATAATCATCATGGTAGAAATAGATTTCATAGATCTCATGCTCATACACACAAGAGAAATTTTGTGTGCACATATTGTATGAAACACGGACACATTTCTACTCATTGTAGGATTAAAGACAACCATGATTTTTATGGAATGATATGGGTACCCAAAGGTACCAAGACTACTAACCACCAACCCAAGACTTGGGTACCTAAAGTTACTACATCTTCATCTTCATCTCTTGTAGGGAACATCACGGCAACAACGTAAAGAGATATGGTACCTTGATAGTGGTTGCTCACATCATATGATGGGCAACAAAGAGTTATTTACAACTCTATCAAGGATTGAAGGAGGTAGTGTCTCCTTCGGTGGTGGTGAGAAAGGTAAAATCATTGGTGTTGGTTCTATTGGTAAGAAACTCTCACCCATTATAGAAGATGTTTATTTAGTAAATGGTTTGAATCATAATCTTCTTAGCATTAGCCAATTGAGTGATAAAGGTTTTGATATTTCCTTTAAACCGGATAAATGCATCATTAGTATGAATGGAAAAATTGTTTTTATTGCTAATCGTAAATCTAATGTATACATTTTTGAGATGAATGAACTAGTGAATCAAGATGTGAAGTGCCTTGCGGCAATTGATGAAAACCCTTGGATTTGGCACAAGAGACTTGGACATGCAAATATGGAATTAATATCAAAATTGTCTAAGAGAAATCTTGTAAAAGGGTTACCTAAATCTTGTAAAAGGGTTACCTAGCTTGCACTTCATCAAAGATACCACATGTGAGGATTGTGCCAAAGGTAAACAAACAAAATCTTCCTTCAAATCCATCAATAAGGTATCAACTTTTAAACCTTTGCAATTACTTCATCTTGATTTGTTTGGTCCTATGCGTGTTACCTCTCTTGGAGGCAAACACTATGTTTTTGTGATTATTGATGATTTCTCTCGTTTTACATGGACAATATTTCTTGCAAATAAAAATGATTGCTTTGAAGAATTTTCTAATCATGTCAAACGAATTGAAAATAAAAAAGATTTGAAAGTTGTGAAAATTAGAAGTGATCATGGAGGTGAATTTCAAAATAATTTTTTCTATGAATTTTCATGATAAATTTGATTCCAAAATTGATGTTGGTATTTTCTTAGGTTATGCACCTCGAAGTAAGGCTTATAGGGTCTTCAATAAACGAAGTCTCGTTGTTGAAGAATCTATAAACGTTACTTTTGATGAGACTAATGTTGGTTCTCAAGTTATTTTACCTAGGAAAGATGATGATGATGATGATGTTGAGGGAGGATTGGACTTTTTACAAATCAATAATACTCCCTCTATAGAAGCACAAAAGGATGTGGAAGCTCAAATGCTCATGAACAAGTTGAACTTCCTAAAGCTTGAAAATTCGCATCAAATCATCCAAAGGAACAAATAATTGGGAGCCCTTCACAAGGAGTTGTTACTCGCTCAAAAGCTTTGAGTGAGTGTGGTAATGTTACCTTCTTATCTCAACTAGAACCTAAAAAGATTAATGATGCTTTAAATGATGAATTTTGGGTTTTGGCTATGCATGAAGAGCTAAATAATTTTCAAAGAAATGATGATTAGAAATTAGTTCCTAGACCTAACAATGCTAGTGTTATTGGTACTAAATAGGTTTTTAGAAACAAACTTGATGAACATGGCATTGTTACTAGAAATAAAGCTCGTTTGGTTGCCCAAGGATACAATCAAGACGAGGGCATAGACTATGATGAAACCTTTGCACCAGTTGCAATGTTGGAATCTATTAGGATGTTTTTGGCATTTGTTAGCTTTAAAAATTTTCAAATTATTTCAAATGGATGTTAAAAGTGCCTTTTTAAATGGTTTTATAGAAGAGGAAGTATATGTTGAGCAACCCCCCGGTTTCATAGATCATGTTTTTCCTAATCATGTTTTCCGGGTTCAAAAAGCTTTATATGAGTTGAAACAAGCTCCTAGAGCTTGGTATGCTCGCCTCTCTAGTTTTCTTGTTGAAAATGGTTTTTCAAAAGGAACAATTGATAACACTCTTTTGTGAGAAAAAGGAAAAATGATTTCATTTTAGTTCAAATATATGTTGATGATATCATTTTCGGTGCTACTAATGAATCTTTGTACAAGGAATTTTCTAAGGTTATGCAAGATCATTTTGAGATGAGTATGATGGGAGAGCTTACATTCTTTCTCGGGCTTCAAGTTAAGCAAACAAAGGATGGGATATTTATTTCTCAAAGCAAGTATGCTAAGGAATTGGTGAAGAAATTCAATTTGGAGAATTCTAAGCATGCGCCTACTCCCATGAGTACTAGTGTTAAGCTTGATGCGGATGAGAGTGGTGAAGATGTGGACCAAAAACTATACCGAGGTATGATAGGTAGTCTTCTTTATCTCACCGCTAGTAGACCCGATATCATGTTTAGTGTGTGTGCATGTGCACGTTTTCAAGCATCTCCTAAAGCATCTCATTTAATTGCGGTTAAAAGGATCATTAAGTATGTTAATGGAACTTTTAATCTTGGTTTATTTTATCCAAAAAGCACCTCTTTTGATTTATATGGTTTTTGTGATGCCGACTTCGCCAGATGTAAGGTAGATCGCAAGAGTACGAGTGGAGCATGCCAATTCTTAGGAAATTTACTTGTTTCTTGGGCTTTCAAGAAACAAAATTATGTTGCATTGTCCACTACGGAAGCGGAATACATTACCGCCGGCTTATGTTGTGCTCAAGTTTTATAGATGAAACAAAGCTTAGTTGACTATGATTTGAATTTTCAAAATATAAAAATCTTTTGTGATAACACTAGTGCTATAAATATTTCCAAAAATTCGGTTTTGTATTCTAGAACCAAGCATATTGATGTGCACCATCATTTCTTACGCGATTATGTAGAGAGACAAAATGTATCCCTAGTATTTGTTGACACAAAATCTCAATTAGCGGATATATTTACTAAGCCTCTTGGTGAGGATGATTTTTATCACATAAGAAATGGTTTGGGCTTGTGCAATATGTGAAAGTTCTATTTGCTTGCTTGTTTAGTTGCATTTTGCATGCTTTTCTCTTTACCCCATTTTGATGGTGACAAAGGGGAGAGAAATCTCTTCATTTGTTGCACATACTTAGGGGGAGCTCATAGATAGGGGGAGTACATATCTATAAGCTATATTTATTTTTTGCTCTTATATAATGGTTGGTTGTCATCATCAAAAAGGGGAAGATTGTTAGCCCTTATGTTTTGATGATGTTTTTACAACCACCATTATCGGTACTAATGGCTTATTGAGTGCAAATGTAGTGAATTTATTTATCAAGCTTGTTAGTGCCACAAATGGAGGATTGGATGGAATATGTGCTACAACGATGATATCCAAAGGAGGAGGAGGCATAGTGATGAAGCAACGTTATTTCAAGAACAACAAATTCAAATAGAAGCTTCATCCAACTCAAGCTATATCAAGACTCAAGACTTGCATTCTATGTGAGGATATTAGCTAGTTTTTATTTTTCTCTCTAGTGCTAGAATGTAGGCAAAGAGTTATTGATTTCACTTGAAGCTTTTGGGATATCACACACACGTTTTCATACTTATATTTTTAAGCGTTTTTCATAAAATACTATTTTTCACAAGTATGAGAACCTACTTGTAGATTCCAAAATTCTGTAGATTCCAAAATTTTCAATAATTTTCATAGCATTTAATGGAAGGTTAGTAGATGCTCACGCATCTTGAATTTTTTGTTACAATCAATTAGAAAATTAGTCTCAAATTTGTTGAACTCAGATCCCACTTTTGTGAAGTTTGCCTAACACAACCAGTCTTCTTTGAAAATTTTCTCAAAACCAAGGTTCATAGTTGAGGTATGATAGGTTGATTGTTCCTTATCTTCTAGGAAACTAAGTTTATTAGCAAAGAGTTCTTTGAAGCTGAGATTAATGAAACTTGTGTCCGACTGATGAAAGGGTATCGGTCGACTGATAAAAGGGTGTCGGTCAACTGATAACATACACGACAGATTCTGAAATTTTGTAGAGCTGATTTTCTAAATTCATTTTAAAATAACAAATCAACTCCACAAATAGTAAAATTTTGGGGAATGTTTATACACATGAAGATAACTCCTCTAATAATTTAATTTTTCACCAAAGATCTCCTCAAAACTCAGGTCTAACTCACACTCTTCTTCTAACTCTTCGCTTGATGTTCTCTGAATGAAGTTCACTTCTAATGGTTGACCTAATGGATCATTCAGCTGATTTCCTAGATTAAAAATATTAATATCTACATTCATGTTCCTAAAGGATAACTTCATTTGATCAATTTTATAATTAATTAAAGTATTGACCCTTGAAATTGGAAATAGACTACGTTTTTAAGACTATGAAATTAACAGAAAATGTAAACACCCAACCTTAATCAGAATATCATCTATCTCTCCCTTGGATATCTTTATAGATCTATCAGCTAATTAGAAGATATATCTAGTTAGTTTTAATTCTCCAATTTTTAGCTATTGATAGACTGAATAAAGAAGAAAAATTACACTTGCTCTTAAATTTAGAAGTACTTTATCAATGAAGGTATTTTCTACAACACATGAAATAGTAGGACTACCTAGATTCTTAAATTTTAAGGACATGGGTTTTAAAAGAATGCCACTGATATTAGCAACTAAAATAACTTTCTTAGAAATATTGGTTGCTCTTTTCTTAGTGTATAAATCCTTTAAAATTTTTACATAAAATAAAATTTGTTGGATAGCATCTAATAGAGGAATGTTGACATAAAATAAAATTTGTTGGATAGCATCTAAGAGAGGAATGTTGACCTTAACTTGCTTAAACATTTCTAAGATCTACATCGAAGGAGAGTTTTTCCTAGATCTTAATCTATATGGAAAAGGAGCAACAGGCTTATACTTGTCTCAATCGAGCTCAGATCCAGTTCAGCTTTTTGGTCATCAGGAGAGGATGGTTGTTATACAGAGTTATCAGAAGGAGGGGGTGTTTATTCATGTTCAGCAGATTGGATAGAAGAAGGAGAAGCTTCAGGAGGTATTCTAACTTGGTTATCAATTTGTTTTCCTAACCTTAATGTGTGAGTTGCATTTACTTGAGCCGAATAAGATGAACTTGATGCAGTATCTTTAGGATATGCAACTATTTAACTCAAAAAAATTTCCTCCTCTTTCTCACTCACAGCACTTGCTAGTTGACCTAAGTGAGTTTCTAGTCTAGCTATGGCTTGAGTGTCGAAACTAAGCAATTATTCGATCATTAAATGAAGGAATTCAGAGTGTTGGATTATTGAGCCAACATGTTAATAGTTTATGTAGATATTTTTAACATGGATTCTAGACCTTTCTTCAATATAGTGAATAGTTTCTCATTGTCAGAATTCTATGGAACAAATTGATTTTGAGGAGGTTGACTTGGATACAATAAATTTGGTTGTAGATTATGAAAATTATGTGTGTTGAACGGACCCATGTTTACTCTAGGAAATTATATAACTAAAGAGGGACTAAAATTTTGATTCCCTAAGAAATTTGCCTTATTTCATGCAAATATAGGATGATTTCTCCAACCCGAATTATGAGTTAAAGAAAATGGATTATTTCTGGAATGCTGGAATGCAGTGTTCATCTGATCTAGTAGTTGATTTATTTCTTAATAGATGATATTTCTCTTAATTGTGAGTTGAGATAGGCAGTTATGATATCCTGGGAAAGAAACTTGGTTGATTTGAGTTGCTACTCGTTCTTTGCTTTCTAAAGATTCTAACCAATATAGTATTGTAGTCATGTTAGCTTTAAAGGCTATATTTGATTTTAGGAAGACCACTGAATTTGGTTGAGAGAACTAAAGAAACCCTTTCACTACAAAGTTCCCATTACATGATTTTCTCAGATAAATTCTCTAAAATTCTCAAGCATCATAGCATTTTTCTTTCTGAAATCCCCTTCACACATAGAATCTAAGAATGTTTTTGAATAATTCAATCTTTCATAGATGATTTGACTTAAACATCATTTTTCTAAACCAGGATGAGGACATTGGATAAGAGGATCCTTAGACCTATCAATTCTAGACAATATATATTATTCTATCTCGCATGCGTTCAGATAAGCAAACTATGTTGCGGACAGATTGGCAACTCGTGGTTCTAGAAATGAGATTGAGTTTTATTATAATGCTTTGGATTTACCTCAAGATATTAAATTGGCTCTTCTCGATGATTATTGGGGTTTGCAAAACATCAGAAAAGTATGAGTAGCTAGTTTAAGGAATAGGTCAAACTTGGGCTAGTTTTATGTATTTTCTTTTCTTTTGGGATCTCGAAGATTTTTGGACATGCTTTAGGTCTTTCTGTGATAGGATAGTGTTATAATATTCTGCTTTTTAACATGTTCAAAAATTTTAGAGAACCCATCCTTTTTTGTAACCTTCTAATGTCTATTTCTGTTATTAATAAATAAAATTTACAGGTTTGACCGGGGACATGTGAGAATTTTTGGTTAAAAAAACTATCAAAATACTTTTAGAAAAGTTTCCCTAAAATTATCCTACAAGACTGAATGTTATTTCTAAGATTTACCATTTTATGAATTTGTAAGAATTTTTTGAGAAAAATAGTAATAAATTCATTCCAAGTAGAGATAGAATTTGTCGGCAAGCTATTCAACAATTTCTTAGCCTTATCCTTAGAAGCAAAGAGGACAAATATAAGCTTAATTGCATTCTTACATAACTCTCTAATTTTAATCATAAGACAAACTTTCTCAAATTTATATATAAAAATATATTTATCTTCATGCTTCGTACTCATTTCCTAAAAATTAGGAAGCATGTTTATAAAGTACAGTCTAAGCTCATAATTGACACCATTAATCTTAGAAAGTCTATTACATCATGAGATTATACTCCTAGTAGAATAACACTGATCCTAAAGAATAAGTTGATTTAGATTAGCCATTTCTTTTTGTTCAAATTCAACACGAACTAAACAATTTGTATTATCCTTAATCCAAACTTACATGCACTAATCAAAAAACTTTTTGAATTTTTTATTTATGAAACCTAAGAAAAAGATCTAAAAATAATTCTAGGGTTAAGGATAAATTCCACTAGACCAATTCCTAACCAAGACTTCTTTAGTGAAAATATTCAAGTTTACTTGATAAGTTATCCACGTAAGAATAGTACTAGAGATAATTCAAGGGTCAACTAAGTACCTCTTTCCTTATGGGATGCCTTACGCAACCCTTAAACTTTGCCTTAGATATCAAAGAAGATAAATAAACTTAAACTGGTTCACTCAATAATTTTTTTTATTTCCTATTGAGCTTGAATTCTTAGGAGCTAACGTCTTATGAATTTTAAGGCTTAGATATGTATAGTGATGAATTAGTGATTTTTAGGCTAAGAAAATAGTAATGAAATTCCTCACCTTATCTTGATTTGGAGTTTTTGCTCTTAAAAGTATTTTTAAGTGTGTGCTAAAATTAAAACTCTCAAATTACTTTGATGAATTCATGCTAACTATATACATTGCAATCCTAAGAAATAAAAAAAAGTACAATAGAATGTTAAAATTTTTTTAATTAGGGTCAACAAACAAACAAATGAGAGTGAGAGAGAGAGAGAGAGAGAGAGAGAGAGAGAGAGAGCAAAGAGAGCTCTTGTTTGAATGTGTTATATTGTTTAGTAGGTATTTAAGAAAATGGTGTATTTTATTATGGACAACAAGAGAAAATCTTTGTTTTTTAATTAGTTCCTAATAGTTTCTAATTGTGAAAACCTAACTAAATGGTGAGATTGAGAATAACAAGAAAGGGAACTCCCTCTTGAAGCAAATCTTAGTTCTTTAGTCTTCAATCTTCTTCTAATTCAATCCTTCATGATGAAATACACAAATTAAAGAATCAAAATAGAAAAATCTTAAATACAAGCACCTCACCCGACAATGACACGAAAACTTAATGCAAATAATATCCATACATTACAAGTGCACAATAATTAAATTATAGTATTTAAAGATAGAGATCCCACGAGAAAGACAAGTATCAGAAAGAAATTCCTGATGTGACTCTTGAAACGTGTAGGAAAAGAGAGTGGAAAGGTTGGTTGAGTTGAGGGTTGTCACAAAATAAAAGGCTAAACCAAGAGAGAAGAATGAGAGAAAGAGAAGAGCAAAATAGAATAAACTCAAAAAAATCAAATCAAAATAAGAAGCAAATAAAAAGATGGAGGCAAATAAGTGAGAAGGCTAGGAATCTAAGATTTAATCTACTGGATGATATTCATTTGAATTTGAGAATTACTTTCTTTTTGTTTTCATATTATTTTGAATTATTAAGCCTAAACTACCAAGTTACTAAAAATAAGTATAACCTATGAAAATATATTCAAGCAATATTATTATCATAAGTAATAAACAACTAATTAATAACTCTGTAATTGAAAAAGCATAAACAAACCATTTAAGATAAGCAAAGCCTATCAAATCTTTTCAATCAATTAGTTCTCAAGTTGATTATCCTAAACATGATCATTTTAAATACAAAATGAGAGCAATACGAAAACTAACAGGGAATTAAACTAGCTTCATCTAGTTCTAGAATTTCTGCAAGAGATTAGCTACTTGATAACCACAGTTTATTATAATTTTATACCCTCATTATCTATTTTATATGAATAAATATGCCTATAATAATTGTTTTTATCTTTAAATGCAGGTTAATGAAGAATAAATCTCAAACTCTCATCTCTCAAAAAAAAACCCCTTGAATAAATAAAGAAATGAAGCAAAGAAGCCCATTGGAAAATTAATTGCCAAATTATCCAAAAAACCCCTTGAATAAATAAAGAAATGAAGCAAAGAAGCCCATTGGAAAATTAATTGCCAAATTATCCAAAAGCCCAAAGCTAAAAAGAAGAAGAAATGGTAAAGCCCAAAAGCCCAAGTCCAAGAATAAGAGAAAAGCTCGGATCAGCAACAGGAGAGGACTACCCGTATCGATGCCGGCATCGATACCCGTATCGATGCTCAGCAACAGCATCGATGCCCATATCGATGCCAGCATCGATACCCGTATCAATGTTGGTATCGATACTGACGTACAGTTTGTTACGAATCAAAGGCTAAAATTTATTGTTTTTGGATAAGATTTCAATCCAATGGTTCTCATTCACTGATGTTTAGTATAAATAGGGGTAGAGAGTGAGGGGTTAGAGGTGTAAAAAGATTTGTAACTCCATTTTGAGAGGAAGGTAACTCTTAATTGAGAAGGTCATCCAAATTTGTAACTTTTGTTACAATTAATAAAAAAAAATTTCTCCACTTTAAATCTTCTTCTCTTTGTTGGATGATGATGATGGAGATGAAGAAGAGTTTGAAGGTTTTCTTTTCTTTTATTTTTCTCTTTTATTTTTTTTAGTAATTTCTTTATTATTGCTTATTAGTTAGATTTACATTCATGCTTGTAGTGTAGATTTATTTTCTTGTCTTTTTATTTCTTTTTGCACTTTAATTTGTAGAGTAGATTTATTTTCTTGCATTTAATTTTTATAATTTATTTTATAGTTAGATTTTAATTCTTTGTAGTTAGATTTATTTCTTGTTCATAGTTTAGATTTTTCTTTTCTTTTTCTTTTTGTATTTAGTTATTTTTCTTCTTTCTTTTATTTCTTAAGATGTGAAATTAATTCTTGTAGGAATCTTAGAATTGTACGAAACTAGTCTAATTTCCTTTATTTTGTATGAATTATTCTCTTTCACTTAAAATATTCATGTTTAGGATAGAAACTAGTCTAATTTCCTTTATTTTGTATGAATTATTCTCTTTCACTTAAAATATTCATGTTTAGGATAATCAACTAGAAAACTAATTGGTAGAAGAAGAATTTGATAATCTATACTTATCTTAAATCGTTTGATAGGTTATGCTTATGAATTCTAGCATTACTATCTTGTTGTTATTCTTATCATGAATAGTAATTTTGACTTAGATGATAATTTGATAGGTTATACTTTTCTTAAATGGTTGTATATTCTATGCTTAATAAATCTAAGTTAAAATATGATAAATAGAGAATAGTTTGTATTTTATAATTGAGATTAGCTAGTGGATTAAATTCTAGATTTCTCATATCTTAATTGAATCCTCCATCTTGACTTTCTTGAATTTTCTTTTCATTCTTGATTTTATTCATTCTTCTTTCTTGCCTTGTGATTTTATTTATTCTTTGATTCTTTCTTCTCTCCTCTTGTGATTTCATTTATTCTTTAATTCTTCCTTCTCTCCTCTAAAATTCAATTTATTATCTCTTGCATATATTCACAACAATCACTCATCACAATCACATTTATTCTTTAATCCTATTTTTATCACGCACAAAATATAAGAACCAATTCTAATAATCTCTTAAAATCATCTTCCTCTTGGGATCGATATTTTTATACTATAACTTGATCAATTGTGCACTTGTAATTTTGGTACATAATTATGCCGCATTAAGTTTTTGGCATCATTGCCGAGGAAGGTGCTAATATAGAATTTTATTATTTTGGTTCTTTAACTTGTGTGTTTTCTTGTGAAGGAACCGCTTGGAGCTTGAAAATCTTGGATTAAAGATCAAGAACTTGGAGAATTGCTTTCGGGTAAGTCTTCTTTCTAGCATTTTCAATTCCATCCTTTTTAGTTAGCTTTACAATTAGAGATAATTAGGATTTTAAAAAAATTATTTTTGTTGACCATAATTAAAATTCACCTTTCACTTGGACATAAATTACCCAAGCTTGATTGGTCTTCAATAAGCTCTACTTGGTAATCTCGCGGATGAAGTAAATCTCGCGGATGAAGCTTTGAACTTGATCTTTAACTTTGAATTGCCAAGGCGTTCACCGACATTCCCCAACCTCCTGTTGGATATGATCGTTGAAGCTATTATCCATTCCATCCTCCAACAACGTTGTTTGTCTACAAAACATAGGAATGCACAAACACTAACAAACAACATTAGTAATAAATTGTTTGTTAAACATCATCAAACAAGAAGGCCAACAATCTCCCCCTTTTTGATGATTACAAACAATTTACAAACGAAGTATATGCATGAAGGAAATTGAACATATATTAAGATAATACACATGCATATAAATGTATACGTATACTCACAATATTTCTCCCCTTTGACAACATCAAAAAGGGGACAAAAGGATTAAGAGAGCGAAGCTCCCCTATTAATAAGCATAGGTGAGTATCAAACAAGTATAGGGATTGCTCCCCCTATCAAAAAAGTCATATTAGCTAATATATGCGATGAAGATCACTGGCAAAACTATATGTGAGCAAGCATACATGAATATTGCTAAAAAAAATTTACTCACATAACATGGAAGCATAATGAGGAAACACATAGTAAATATGTCAATATAAAAATAGTGTTCTCATTAACAACAAAAAATATAAAAACCATATAAAAGATAGATTTATGAAATCAAAAGAAGAGGAACATGAGAATCATGCAAAAAGTTTTCAAATGAAAAACAATTCAACAAAAGAAATCATAAATCAAATTTATATTCAAAAACACAAGGTTTGATCATATAAGGAAAAATTCTTTGACATAGACTTGATTCAAACCACTCATATGAATACATTATAAAGCAGACGAATACGATGATCCATTAGCACAAACACATAAATATCATCCTATAACTGAATTATAATGAATTCAAAAAGCAACAAATCAAACAACAATTTTGAATGAGGAGGCAACAATATTATCAAGCTCTGAGCTTGTTCCAACCCATATAATCATTTCCTTAGCTTCGGTAACTTGATTTGGGAACCATAAGCACGGAATAACCCGGACGGGTTATATAAATACACACCTCTTCAATCAAAACTAAGATCAATAATCATTGAATACAAAAAAAGATCCTTGATCAAATAAAAATTTGTTTTCATCAACAAAAAGATTTAAGACAATATTTTCAAAACCCAGAAAAGTAAGAATGAAGCAAACACTAAAAATCTTGCGTTTTAAAAAATTAAATTTGCGATTTTGGTACCAAGAACTTCTTGGGTTAACCAAAAGATTTAGGGACATGACCGCCCTTTATCATTAAAGCTCAAAACCTTAGGGTTATGAACCCTCATTAGGCCCTACAGTATGGTGGCACTAACTCTCGGTCAAACAAATATTCATTCAACATGACCCTCCGATTGCAATTTGCTGCAATGAAAGTAATCCATTTGTTTTTAGTGGACCATTTAGCTCGTGCTCCTGGGAATCATTTGCAAACAAAGATTTTCTGTTTAAAATTATTTTTTGCCAATCATGAAACATTTTCTTAAACAGATGGTCTATTTTGGGAACATTATTGCCAATTTAGCGAAGCTTTTTGCTAATCAAAACAAAATTTAGCAATGTCCAAACTTACCACAAACATCACTATTAGAAACATGTGGTCTATTGGAAGCATTTGTCAAATGAGATTTTCTTTTCAAATCAAAGCAATATTTGGCCAAATGACCAAAACGAACCACAATAATCCACACTTTGAACACACTAGCAGCTTATGAATGGAACTTTGTGAGAATGAGCATCGTGAATGTGTAAGGTGTACAAGGATGAAGAAGCTATATGGAGATGCCACAAGGAACATTAGAATTCTTATGTTTGTGTGCATATAAAAAAACTTAGCTAAATGACCTTGACGGCCGCAAATAGAACATTTATTAAGTTTGCTATTACATGTGTGCATAATGGAGTGGGATGATTTTGATTTAGTCTTGGCCACACATGGTCCATAAGCGTTCTTTATGGTTATTAATGCATATTTTCAAAGTTGAATCTAAAAAGATGAAATACTATTTTTTATAAGATTCAAATCTTCATTTTTAGGCAACATGATTCATTTTTAGAAGTTAGAACATAGATAGTTGTTTATAAAAGAAGCAGTTATTATTTTGTATGTGTTTTACTTACTTCTAATATGGGCATATTATCTTTTTCATGATTAAACTTGGGCAAAGTTTGAAAGCAAAGAATTCATGAATCCAATGTTTTAATTTTTTATTGTTTTCTTAAGATCATATTTTTATTAGAAATACGTATCAAACTTAGAAGTTAAAGACTCCATGATCGGATCTAAATTATCATTGCTTGCCATTTTAAATCATTAAAATCTTTATGCAATTTGTTGTAGGCCATGTCAATAATTTCTTAGATGCACAAAAAAAAGTTCATCCACTAGATAACTCATTATCTGAGGGTTCGAACTCGGCAAACCTCATAGGCTATCACTAGTGCACAGTGTGCATAATGCTTCCATATGAACTTGAAGCGGAGATCCTCCAAAGCTTGTCGGATGGCCTCCAAGTCTCTCTTGATGTGCTTCTATAAAATTCGTCCATAAAGTTGTAAGTACATCAAATGAAACAAGCTTGTTAGAAATAGAAGGAATCAAGTGCATTATCCATATATTTCTAACACGAATCTGTTCATGCGAAACACATCCTTTTGCTCATTTTTTACTCCACTTGGATTTCTCCATAAGTGGGGTACAATAGTAAGCATTATCAATTAATCCCCATCATAGATCAATATTTTTAGATTGCACAAAGGAAGGGGTTTAAATCTAGAAGGACCCATTGTGCATAGGGGAAGTTAATTTTTGAGATTTAGGAGCAACATTGTGATTCATAGACGCTAACAAAGGTGCATAATTCATGTTCATGATACAATATATGGTGTGCAAGCAAGACAAATGCAATCAAAAAACAAGATTAGCACAAAAAAGATAACTTGGATCTTTAACTCAAGGTGATTAGACCTTAAATCAAAGAGCACCAAGCTCTGATACCAAATTGTTAGACCCTAGAGGGGGGGTGATTAGGGTCTTATGCTTAATCTAATCCGATTAAATGCCAATTAAAAATTACATTAACAAGTGTATTCTTGCGAAGATAGATATACAAGAGTTATAAGCAAGAATAGCAATATATACAAAGTGATATAATCCGTCATATGATGATAAGATATATATATGTAAGGATATATAAACTAAGGGTGATATAAACATAAACAAGATGAAACAAGGATAGGGACAATGTGAACAATAGATCGAAATGGCGACAAGAATGGATATGCATAATAAGCACAAAGTGAGACGCCAAACAATCACAAACACACAAAGATGATCACGGAGTTCGGACCTTCGATGAACGATCCTACGTCTCCGCTCAGCCCACTCCCGGGGGAAATCCACCTATCACAACCGGGTTTTCTACGGCTCACCCCGAACAAAGTTTACACCTCATAATTTCTCTCACGGAGTTCCAGTCCCCTCGCCTACGTCTCCGCTCCTCACCTCGAGGAGAATCTCCACTCACACTCTCACAATGTTGGCTACACCTCCACCTCACAGTACGGTTTTCTAGCTAACCGAAAACTCTACAACACTCACAATGTAACAAAAATTGATTTCTTTTCTTAATACAGATGAGAACACAATAAAAAGCTCACACTCAATTTACAAACTCTCACAACCCTAATTATACTATGTATGCAGAATACAATAAGCTCAAGTGGGGTGTGTGTAACAATGAGATTCAATAAAACTTAACTCAATAAGAACTAGCAATAAAAGATTGAATATGAAATCTCAATAGTAAAAATGCTAGAATAGGAGTTAAGAAACTTCTCTATAAACACAAAGAGAGGATGATGAAATGTTGGAAGGATATTGTAAACTCCTCTTTGTAACAGCAAACCAAAACAAACTTAAATCAAACAAAAACAAGCTTAAACCCTTGTTTAAAACCTTGTTTAAAACTTCTTAAAACATTCTCTTAACCTTAGAATTGAATGCAATAGAGGTATATATAGCCTCCCAAGAATTCAGCCAAAAATCCAAAACAAAATGACCAAAAGGCCCAAAACAGAAGTTCTGCAACGGCTAGAAAAATAGCCGTTGGGAGACCTGACAACGATTCGGTCGACCGAAAAAATGATTCGGTCGACCGATCCGAAAATCCGGTCGACCGCGACCGAAAACTGACATCCCAGAAAAACAAAGCTGATTTTAAAACACTGTTTAAAAATATCAAATAAATTCCAAAAAATGTAAAACTTTGGGGAATGATTGTAGACATGATAATAAACATGCTACAACGACTGGTTTCGAAAAAGGACTTCCCAAATGAAAAATATCATCATTTTACAAACTAGTCCAAAACATGAAAATATGAGATACTTGAATTTTGATGTTTTGACATAAACCAACTTTTGAAACTTTGTGAAATGTTTTTGTAGACTTAGTAAAACATGTATAAACTGATATTGAAGTCTATAAACTAAGAATACAATATTTTCACAAAATTGCATATTCTATGCAATGTTTTCAAAAACATAATAGAAAATATGAAATATAGAATTTCATATATATAACCATAAAAACTCAAAACATATGTATGTATATATATAACTATATATATGCATAGAAACCAAAACTTATATATATATATATATGACTATATATATATATACGAAGAAACCAATAAATGTGTGTGTATAGATAATTGAGCTTAGAGTATATAACACACATAATATAAATCCTAAACTAAATTACCCAAGCTTGATTGGTCTTCAATAAGCTCTACTTGGTAATCTCGCGGATGAAGCTTGAACTTGATCTTTAACTTTGAATTGCAAGGCTTCACCGACATTCCGCCAACCTCCTTTGGATATGATCGTTAAAGCTCTATTCCATCCATCCTCCAACAACGTTGTTTGTCTACAAAACATAGGAATGCACAAACACTAGACAAACAACATTAGTAATAAATTGTTTGTTAAATATCATCAAAACAAGAAGGCCAACACTGTGGAGGAACCCCCTAAGTTAGAGCTCAAACCTCTACTTGAAAATCTAGAGTATGCCTACTTAGGGGAGAACGAGTCTTTACCAGTCATTATTTCTTCTGACTTAACTATCAGTCAAAAGGAAGCTCTCTTAGATGTTTTAAGAGAGAATAGGAAAGCCATTGGATGGACCATAGCTGATATCAAAGGGATTAGTCCAACCATTGTTCAACACCGAATCCATTTGATAGATGATGCCAAACCTACTAGAGATCCTCAACGTCGGTTAAACCCAGTGATGAAAGAAGCTGTTAGGAAAGACATTCTAAAATGTCTCGATCATGGGATCATTTATCCCATTTCTGATATTTCATGGGTGAGTCCGGTCCAAGTTGTTCCAAAAAAATCTGGGATCACCGTGATCCAAAATAAGTCTAATGAGCTGATTCCCACTCGGATCCAAACTGGATGACGAGTTTGCATTGACTATCAAAAACTCAACTTAGGCACTCGGAAAGATCACTTCCCTCTTCTATTCATTAACCAAATGTTAGAGCGTTTAGCAGGACATGAGTTCTATTATTTCCTGGATGGATATTCAGGTTATAATCAAATCCCTATTGCTCCCGAAGATCAGGAGAAAACCACATTCACTTGCTCGTATGGAACATTCGCATACCGACGCATGTCTTTTGGCCTATGCAACGCACCGGTCACATTCCAACGTTGCATGATCAGTATTTTTTCCGACATGGTAGAACGATTTCTCAAAATTTTCATGGACGACTTTTCTATTTTTGGTGACACATTCTCCCAATGTTTGCATCATCTTAAAACTGGTCCTAGAACGATATAGGGAGAAAAATCTGACTCTCAATTGGGAGAAATATCATTTCATGGTCAAACAAGGTATTGTCTTAGGACATGTAGTTTCCAATAGGGGAATTGAAGTGGACAAAGCTAAGGTAGATCTCATTTCCAATATCCCTCCTCCCAAAACAGTCAAAGATGTCAGATCGTTTCTTGGTCATGCTGGTTTGTACTGATGTTTCATCAAGGATTTTAATAAAATTGCTATACCCTTGACCAATCTCTTAGCCAAGGATACATCATTTGTCTTCTCTTCCGACTGCCTCAAAGCTTTTGAATATCTGAAAAAGGAGCTAACCACAGCTCCTATCATTCACGCACCGGACTGGACCTTACCCTTCGAACTGATGTGTGATGCATCTGATTCTGCGATTAGTGCTGTTTTAGGACAACGGTTTGATGGAAAACCGCATGTGATCTACTACGCCAATAGGACTCTGAATGATGCCTAGCAAAATTACTCTGTCACAGAAAAAGAGTTTTTAGCTGTAGTCTTTGACTTAGAAAAATTCAGGTCCTACCTCATCGGTTCCTTAACCAAAGTTTTCACAGATCATGCCGCACTAAAGTATCTTTTGACCAAAAAGGATGCTAAAGCACGGCTCATTAGATGGATTCTCCTACTTTAAGAGTTTGACATCCAAATTCTTGACAGAAGGGGAACAGAGAACCCCGTAGCAGATCACCTCTCTCGACTCCCAAATGCACCAACATCAACCGTCCCGATCAACGAACATTTTCCAGATGAATAACTCCTAGAAATCCAATCTGTTCCATGGTTCACCGACATTATGAACTACATAGTCATGAACCAGATCCCATCTCATTGGTCCAAACAGGATAGATCCCGTTTTCTCTCCCAAGTAAAATACTTTTACTGGGATGATCCATATCTGTTCAAATAATATCCTGATCAGATCTTTAGAAGGTGTGTTCCCACTGAAGAAACTAGGAGTGTTCTATCCTTTTGTCATGAGCAAGCATGTGGGGGCCACTTTGGCCTAAGAAAAATAGCTGAAAAAATTCTCCAATCTGGGCTATACTGGCCCACTCTTTTTAAGGATTCATATGAGTTTTGTAAAACTTATAACCGCTGTTAGCTTTTAGGGAAGGTCACTAGGAGAAATATGATGCCCTTACAACCCATCTTATCTGTTGAACTTTTTGATCTGTGGGGTATCGATTTCATGAGACCATTTTCAAATTCCTTTGGAAATGTTTATATTCTAGTAGCCGTTGAATACATGTCAAAATGGGTTGAGGCGGTAGCTTGCAAAACTAATGACAATAAGGTCGTTGTCAAGTTTTTGAAAGAGAACATTTTTGCACGGTTTGGAGTACCCTGAGCGATCATAAGTGACAACGGTACATATTTCTGTAACCGTTCTTTTGAGGCTTTGATGAGGAAATATTCAATCACACACAAATTGTCAACTCCTTATCACCCCCAAATCAGTGGACAAGTAGAGGTCACAAACAGGCAGATCAAACAAATCTTAGAAAAAACAGTTAATCGTAACAGAAAAGACTGGTCTGTAAAATTATGTGATGCTCTATGGGCATATAGAATAGCTTTCAAGGCCAATTTGGGGATGTCACCATATAGAGTAGTGTTTGGAAAAGCTTACCACCTACCAGTGGAGTTGGAGCATCGAGCAATGTGGACAATAAAACAGTTAAATTTTAACTCAGACTCGGCAGGTAAGAACAGATTGTTCCAAATAAATGAGTTGGAAGAAATTCGAAATGATGCATACATAAACTCAAAAATTTACAAAGAAAAAACCAAGATTTTTCATGACAAATCAATTTTACGAAAAAATTTCTCTCAAGGACAGAAATTTTATTGTACAATTCAAAATTGCATTTTTTTTTCTAGAAAATTGAGATCAAGATGGACAGGTCCATTTTTTGTCAAATAAGTTTTTTCGCATGGGGCTGTCGAGATAGAAAATCCTAAAAATGGTAATATTTTTAAAATAAATGGTCAACGTCTAAAACCATTTTTAGAATTTTCTACGCTCGGAGAGGAAGAGATGTTGGTTCTTCATGAACCTCATTATCTGTAAAGAAAATAATAATAATAAAATAAAAAATAATAAAAAATGAAAAAAATTACAATTTTTCTCACTTATTTGGTTTCTTCATCCTCATACTAACAGTAATTGCAGATCCTTATCATCACTGTCGACCGAACAAATGTAAGTTCTTCAATTCTTATCTGCTTTACTTTGTGCATCAGTGAATTTGCATTCAATTCTTATCTGCTTTACTTTGTGCATCAGTGAATTTGCATTGAGGACAATGCAAAATTTAGGTGTGGGTGGGAAGTACATATTTTCCTCTTTATTTTATCCTTTTGTTGCATTTTTGACATAATTTTTGTTTTAAAAAAATTATAAAAATATTGTTACTTGCCAAATTAATAGAGTTAAGTAATAATTGATCTAATTGATAGATTTTAAATTTTCTAATTCCTAGTTAGTCATATACTCAAGTTCACCTTTTATGATAACTCCAAATAAAATTCTTAAGAAATAATTTTTCAAACTAGTATACTTTACTTAAGTCTTACCTTAGACTTTTAATTAAAAATAATAAAATTTTTGCATGCTTAACTTAGAGTTGAAAATATTTTTTTTCCAAGTTATCTTGATTTACATATTTTTCTTCAGACTATATATACTTACACACATATATATATTTAAAAAAAACTAACCTTATAAAAGAAGAGTGCGAAAAATGGGCACAAAAAAATTCTTAAATTCAAGGTGATTCTATCTTCTAAAGCCTAAGTTGACTGAGTAATTAAGTCCAAGGAGTATCTCTATACTTAATGACCTAAGCCCAATTAGGTTGGGATTCATTGGCCCAAAACTCGTTAAATGGTCACTTAAAAAGCCCGTTAAAATAGAAAACAATCACCAAGAATTAGAGAGTGAAGAATATATATATAACACTAACCATTTTTTTATATATATTGTTGTTTTGTATATATGGTCTTGAAAAATAATTTTTGATCAAGGGACTTGAAAGTTATTTAAAACAAAGAGTTAGCATGTTATTTTCAAAACTTTTAAATTAAATCTCTAAGATTTGACTTGGTTTTGTATTGCTATAATGAAAAAGATTTTCTAAAGGATTTACATTAGAGTTACATATAAAAACGTTTTCTTGATTATTAACTAGCTTCAATTAGAATGTCTAAATATATCAAGGAAAATTTGTTATTTACTGACTTATTTAACTTGGCAAGTTGACCAAATTTTGTGGGTATATTTACTGCAAATCCTCACGAGACTACAACTCGTCCACTAGGATAATCTAGGGGTTTAAAGGCTTATTGTATGCACTAAATACAACCGCGATTCCTACAAAAGTAAGTTAGGATTTTTTTTTTTCTTTGCTAGAGGACTAGCAAAAGTTTAGGTATTGGGGTATTTGATAATCATATTTTATTATAATTTTATACCTTCATTATCTATTTTATATGAATAAATATGCCTCTAATAATTGTTTTTATCTTTAAATGCAGGTTAATGAAGAATAAATCTTAAACTCTCATCTCTCAACAAACACCCCTTGAATAAATAAAGAAATGAAGCAAAGAAGCCCATTGGAAAATCAATTGCCAAATTATCCAAAAGCCCAAAGCTAAAAAGAAGAAGAAAGGGCAAAGCCCAAAAGCCCAAGTCCAAGAACAAGAGAAAAGCTCGGATCAGCAACAGGAGAGGACTGGGTATCGATGCCGGCATCGATACCCGTATCGATGCTGGTATCGATACCCCTATCGATGCTTGTATCGATACTGATGTACAGTTTGTTACGAATCAAAGGCTAAATTTTTTTATTTTTGGATAAGATTTAAATCCAATGGCTCTCATTCACTGATATTTACTATAAATAAGGGTAGAGAGTGAGAGGTTAGAGGTGTAAAAAATTTTGTAAGTCCATTTGAAAAGGAAGGTAACTCTTAATTGAGGAGACCATCCAAAGTTGTAACTTTTGTTACAATTAATAAAAAAAATCTCCACTTTAAATCTTCTTCTCTTTGTTGGATGATGATGATGGAGATGAAGAAAAGTTTAAAGGTTTGCTTTTCTTTTATTTTTCTCTTTTATTTTTTTTTAGTAATTTCTTTATTATTGCTTATTAGTTAGATTTACATCCATGCTTGTAGTGTAGATTTATTTTTTTGTCTTTTTATTTCTTTTTGCACTTTAATTTGTAGAGTAGATTTATTTTCTTGCATTTAATTTTTGCAATTTATTTTGTAGTTAGATTTTAATTCTTTGTAGTTAGATTTATTTCTTGTTCATAGTTTAGATTTTTCTTTTCTTTTTCTTTTTGTAATTAGTTATTTTTCTTCTTGCTTTTATTTCTTAAGATGTGAAATTAATTCATGTAGAAATCTTAGAATTGTATGAAACTAGTCTAATTTCCTTTATTTTGTATGAATTATTCTCTTTCACTTAAAATATTCATGTTTAGGATAATCAACTAGAAAACTAATTTTTAGAAGAAGAATTTGATAATCTATATTTATCTTAAATGGTTTGATAGGTTATGCTTATGAATTCTAGGATTAATCTATATTTATCTTAAATGGTTTGATAGGTTATGCTTATGAATTCTAGGATTACTATCTTGTTGTTATTCTTATCTAGGATTACTATCTTGTTGTTATTCTTATCATGAATAGTAATTTTGACTTAGATGATAATTTGATAGGTTTTACTTTCCTTAAATGGTTTGATAGTCTATGCTTAATAAATCTATGTTAAAATATGATAAAAAAATAGTTTGTATTTTGTAATTGAGATTAGCTAGTGGATTAAATTCTAGATTTCTCATATCTTAATTGAATCCTCCATCTTAACTTTCTTGAATTTTCTTTTCATTCTTGATTTTATTCATTCTTCTTTCTTGCCTTGTGATTTCATTTATTCTTTGATTCTTTCTTCTCTCCTCTAAAATTCAATTTATTATCTCTTGCATATATTCACAACAATCACATTTATTCTTTAATCCTATTTTTGTCACGCACAAAATATAAGAACCAATTCTAATAATCTTTTAAAATCACCTTCCTCGTAGGATCGATATTTTTATACTATAACTTGATCAATTGTACACTTGCAATTTTGGTACATAATTATGCCGCATCACTACTCATACTAGAAATGAAAAGCAAGAAATTATAATTTAAACTATAAAACATAAAAAAGGAATAATAAAATAAATCTAAACTATAAAGCAATAAAAGAGAGAAATAGAAAATCTACACTGTAAAACATAAAATAGTAAGGAAATAAATCTACACTATAAAGCATAAAGAAAATCTATACTACAAAGCAATACATCTAAACTACTAATTATGAAATAAAATTCTAAAGCATGCAACTCTAAAACAAAAGGTAAAAGAGGAAAATAAAAATTTACATTGCAAGTGTTAGCTTTTGTGAAGCAAATCTCATCTTCTTCATCAAAAAAGAAGAAGAACAAAATTTAAAAAGAATAATTTTATTTATTTATTATAAAGTAAGTTTATAATTTTGGAAGACCTTCTCAATTAAGAATGATCATCCTCCCCAAAAAGGATTTCATAAAAGTTTTCACATCTCCCTAACCCTCATTCTCTATCCTTATTTATAGCCTACATCAATCAACCACAACCCCTTGGATTACTTTTGAACTCCAAGAAATCAAAATCAATTATTGATACATTTCTATTACAATCTAATCTAATAGCTCATTGATTAGCTAATCGATAAGTGAATCAATTAGTCCGCAATAGATTTTTTTTTTTTTTTGACTTATTGACTTAATTTCATTATGGGCTTTTGACTTGGTGGGCTTCCTCTAGGCTTTTAGTATGCTTTTAAGAAGAGGTGTTTTGGGCTTCATTTGAGGTCTTATTTAATAAATCTCTTATTTCCTAGAAATTCACAAAATAACCAATATTATCAGATATATTTATTCAATAAAATAGATAAGAAGGATATAAAACTATAACGAAATGTAATGATCAATAGTCGGTTGAATGAATCACCTTTGTGTTTAATGCGATAATGACCAAATGGCAGAAGTGCTGACATCGTCCGATGAGTCTTTATGACTTCTTCCTGAGGAGTCAAAATGATTCTAGCCATGCATTAAATGCGATGGCGACTGGGCGACAAAGCTAATAGGTCATCATTGTTCAAGAAGTTCGCGTAGATGACGTCTTTTGTCTTGGACTTAGATTCCTTTAGCAGGTCCTGGCTTGAGGACATCATTCGTCTTGGACTCGGGCTATCAAAGAAATCGACGGTGCTCTCATCTGGGTTAGGCTTTCAGATTATACGACTTGGCCAGCTAATTATGACACATGACTGGCTCTCAGGAGTTCATTAGACTCGGTAATTCTCAGAATTTAACATATATACACCAAAGAAATTCATCATAAAAACAAGGAATACACCATAATATGCTGATATGCTTTCTTGTACACCAAGTATTTTCTAGAACTGTCGACCATAAGTACCAACTTTATACATATTATTACTTCAGTGATGATAACATATATAAACGTGACACAGAGACAATAAGACCTATATTTTGGTCAGATCCAAACTGTTGATGAGATGATCTCACGCGACAAGTAATGTCTCTCTTACATAGCTAAATTGTGTTTATGTGGCTTAGGTTAAGCAGGATCTTAACTGAGTGAGTCCCTTTTGATCCCCGATTGAAAGGGGGAAGAACTCTTTGATCCCCATCTATTTTTTTCCCTAATTTGTCTGGACCACACTTAATTGTTAATTCTAAGGGAAGAAGAACACCCAATTTAATTCCTAATTTCAACGGACCACATACAATTTTAACCCTAGAAGGAAGAAAAACACTCAATTTGCTATTCTCTCATTTGAGCCCTAATTTAAAAAGAGAAAAATCACTTTGATCCGCACCCTTTTGAGCCCTAATTTGAATGAACCACCCTCAATTTTAATCTTAGAAGGAAGAAAAATATACAATTTGATCCCCAGTTTCAATTGCCATGATCCAAATCTAAACATAGAAGGAAAAACAACACCCTATTTAATCCAAGCCATTTTGAACCCTAATTTAAGAAGGAAAATAATCTTCATTTTTAACTTAAATTAATGAATGAGCCCATTGCTTGTCATGTAAGAAGTTATATCAGAATCATGTGACAAGTCGCGTGAGGTTTAGACACCGGAATTTTGGCTCCAGCTAAAAAATAGGCATTATAATCGCTATGCCCCCACTTAATATATATTTTTTATTATCGAAATAAGAACACAAATCAAGTTGATAGTTAAGAGTTAATAAAATATATTGCTAATTTCCCAAGGATGAACATATTGAATTAAATATTTCTACCATCTTTTCAACCAACAATGATGAGCTAATCTGGGACATTGTTCATTAATTGTTGGTTAGTGATCCAACACATTCATGTTTGTACTTTATAACCAAAATCACACACCCTCCTTTGGAAATTTTGAGATGAAACCCAAGATAAAACGTGTCATGTCAATGAAAGGACAACTGACGAGAAACCACCTACTCACATAGTGACATGAGCATTTTATCACTGGTCCAAAAATAGACGAGCAAGCAAACTCCGGCCAAAGTCAGAGTCCCATCCAGTCTCGATCAATCTCATGAAGCAAAAAACTCCAATATCATCCTCTCAATTTAGCAAACAAATCCCTCATCAAACAACGTCGATCCCCCACAAAATCCCATATCAAGTTCAAACCAAATCCAGATCGATGAAAACATACAGCTACCCTGATTTGTTAAAAAGCTGCAACTCGAGGAGAGGAGGAGAGAATTCGATCTACTACAATAAAGAATTACATAAACAGAGACGATGATAAAATAGGGAACCGCAGCCAAAAGATTAACAACAAACGGTAGAAATTACGGTGGAGGGATAATGCTGCAGCTCCACTCGAAGAGGAACTAGCCGAAGAAGTCTGGTGCGCTGAAGGACCACTCGCGTTGTTAGCTCCGCAAACACCAACACCAACCTTAACCCCTTCAAGTCTCTGAGACCCGTCAACACAGAGCCCAGGGTTCCCGCTCAGGTCCAAGTTTCTCCCGAGCCTCGTTATAAAGCTAGAGCCAAAAGGAACAACTCCGCCGAGCAAATTCCTGCTCAGATTCAGATGATACATCCTCCCAAGCTCACTCAGCCCTCTTGGTATCTCTCCAGTAAGCCTGTTGTTCTCCAAAGACAATGTAGTTAGGTTCGTCAACCAACCAAAGCTCCCCGGTATCGGGCCGGTGTAGCCTGAATTAGCCAGCCTAAGCTCTTGGAGCTTCACCAGCCTCCCTAGCTGAAATGGCAGAGGAACGAACATGGGATTGTCGTCCATTAGGAAGTACTGAAGGCTCCTGAGGTTTGGTAGTCCTTTAGGGAAAACCCCACTAAGCTTGTTGTTGCTGAGAGCCAAAAAGTTTAGTAAGCTCAAATTGCCTAAGCTCTCCGGGATTGCACCGGTCAATGAGTTGGAGCTCAGGTCCAGTTTCTGGAGGAGGCCCATTTTCCCGATTGATTGTGGAATTGGCCCGGAGAGCGAGTTGTAGCTCAAATCAAGGCCTGCGAGGCTCTTGAGCTCACTGAGTTTTGCCGGAATTTGACCAGCCAGTGAGTTGTAGCTGAGGTCCAAGTGAACGAGAGAGGCCAGCAAGGAGATGGACTCGGGGATTTTGCCGTAGAGCCTGTTCTGAGAGAGAGTGAGGACCTGGAGAGAGGCCAGCAAAGAGATTTGAGGTGGGATTGGGCCCACAAGAGCGGGGTTTGATTTCAGGCTCAGCTGCTGAAGAGCAGAGGAGGGCTTTGAGGGAGCGGAGAGGGTGGTCTTGGTGAACCTGAAGCAGTTGAAGAAGAAGAGGGATTGGAGGTGAGGCAGGTTGAAGATTTGAGCGGGAAAGGCTGCGGTTTTCTTGCAGCCGGGGTTTGGGGAGCTGCCGAAGTCGAGCCTGGTGACGTGGAGGTGGTTGTCTTCAAGACGCTTGCACTCGAGCCCAGGCCACGAGGAGCCAGGCTTGCAGGGCTCAGGGTTTGAGGACCTCCAGTCCCTGTCAGAGGACATGGACTCCATTACCTTGAACAGGGTTTCTCTCTCCGAGGGGTCCATGACCATGGACTGTAGAGAGCTGGGGATGAAGGGGAGGGAGAGGAGGAGGGAGAGCGAGGTGAGGAGCAGTGACATTTTAGGAGCTGGTTTCTGCTGCTCTCTCTTCTTCTCATGGAGTTGGTGGGGTGGGGGGGCTGGAAGAAGAAGAAGAAGGGAGAGGGGTTTTGAGAGAGAGAGGAGAGCTGATTTGATTGAAGTGATGTATGAATGGGGCCCTGCCTTGTCTCCATGTTTTGATGCAGGGAGTTTTGAAATGGAGAACCATGTTGATGTAGGGTCAGGGGACATCGAAATTGAAAAGGTTGGAAATGGTGGGGTGTTGTTTGCAAACACAAGTTCTCCCCTGTCTCTAGAGGTTTCTGGCAGAACGCTGTTCATACGATACCTCTTAAAGTAATAGTAAATTCTTATCTGTTATGAATGATTGTTTAAGACGGTATATTTCTGGCATAATAGCTATACGAAAGATACCAGGCGAAACGATATAAAAATCAACATGAATGTTGATTTTAGTCTTCATACCGTCGATGGTCACGAGGCAACCGGCAATGGTTAATAATCAATCGATGGATTACATTGCACAATGGGAGAAAAATAGAAACTAGATTCAACACCATCGACGGAGGCCCATCAATGGTCAGCTATACCATCGATGGTCTACAGTGAACATTTGATCAATTCTAGAAATCAGAATTTGAATCATTGATGGACTACAATGTAACCATCGATGCTGAGCATGGGACCATCAATGGTTGTGCTCCACCATCGATGGTGACGATGCTGATTGGCACATTTAGTGATTTAATCCCAACCGTTCGTCTACCCCTTTTATCTCCAACTTCTACTGTGATTCTTATATCTCTTTCCTTTATTATCAAAGCCTATATAAGATAGAAAGATATCATATTTTGGAAGGTTCATGCTTTGCGAAATAGAGAGATTTATTCTAGGGTTTTGATAGAGTAGTTAGTTTGTAATTTCAATCTCCGGAGCATCGTCAAACTCTTTATCATCGCTCTCGGCATTTAAGGAATGTTGCTCTTTGCATTCAACTGTTGGGGATGCACAACCCCCCTGATGCGATTTGGAAATAGAGATTTAGGAGAGGAGAGAAAAACAAACAATCTCAAACACACAAGATTTACGTGGTTCGCTTCTCAGTGTGAGAAACTACGTCCACGGCCGCCGTAGGAGAAAAATTCACTATTTTTCATCTCAATACATCATGCCCTAGCCAACCCTTTTATAGACTTAAGGGTTTAACCAATAAAGAAGGAAACATAACAAAACAGGTTAAAATTCGAAACTGGGCCAAAACCCGACTCCGGTCGACCACAGCACCACGT
Source organism: Asparagus officinalis (assembly GCF_001876935.1). Lineage (NCBI taxonomy): Eukaryota > Viridiplantae > Streptophyta > Magnoliopsida > Asparagales > Asparagaceae > Asparagus > Asparagus officinalis. The sequence continues at coordinate 333,214 of NW_017972282.1, forward strand.
GCGGTCGACCGCGACGAATCCTATTCCTGATCGAGCTCTTTGGACTTTGGGCGGTCGACCGCAGCGCCATGTGCGGTCGACCGGGCATGTCTGATAGTTAGGCTTCACATATCCTAACAATCTCCCACTTGGAGACTAACTATCAATCTCTTTCAGCTCTCTCTGCGGCGACGGCCTCCATTTCATCAAGTGCTGAGGCCAACTGAAGTTGAACACAACTTCAGTTTCTCTGTAGTGACAACCTTGGTAAGCATATCAGCTGGATTCTTGCTTCCTTGAATCTTCTCAAGTTCCAACATGTCCTCGTCCAACGCTGATCTTATGAAGTGGTAGCGGACCTGTATGTGTTTGGTCCTTGCATGAAAAGCGGGATTCTTTGCCAAATGAATTGCGCTCTGACTATCACAATGTAGAACACTCTTCTCATTTTTCTGTCCCAGCTCCTCCAAGAAACCCTGCAACCATATCATCTCCTTGCTCGCCTCTGTCACAGCAACATATTCATCCTCTGTCGTTGATAAAGCAACGATCTTCTGCAACTGAGAAACCCAGCTAATAGCTGTAGAGCCCAAAGTGAATACATATCCTGTAGTGCTTCTTCTCTGGTCTATCTCACCAGCATAGTCTGCATCAACAAAACCCTGCAGGACTAACTTGCCTCTTCTGAAGCATAAACAATCTTCTATTGTACCTCGCAGGTATCTCAGAATCCACTTTACTGCTTCCCAGTGCTGCTCTCCTGGATCTGACATAAATCTACTCACTGCTCCCACTGCATGGGCAATGTCAGGTCTCGTGCATACCATGGCGTACATAAGGCTTCCAATGGCTGAAGCATATGGAACCTTAGCCATGTATTCCTTCTCTTCATCAGTCTCGGGGCACTGCTCCTTAGTCAATCTGAAATGACTAGCTAACGGTGTGCTAACGGCCTTAGCACCACTTATCCCAAATCTCTCAAGCACCCGTCGAATATACTCGGCCTGAGATAGCCGCAGTGTGCCCAAGAGTTTATCTCTACTTCATGTCGAACTCACTCGACAGCTGCTTCTTCAGTTTCTTGATCTCTGTCATATCTGAACCGGCTACTAGCATGTCGTCGACATATAAAAGCAGGATGATGTAACTGTTGTCAAACTCCTTGACAAAGCAACAGTGATCAGCATTGCACCTGGAGTAACCGTTCCTGTGCATGAATCCATCGAACTTTTTGTACCATTGCCTTGGAGCTTGTTTTAGGCCGTACAAGCTCTTCTTCAATCTGCATACCATCCTCTCTTTTCCCTTCTGAGTAAACCCCTCTGGCTGCTGCATATATATCTCTTCCTCTAGGTCATCGTGGAGGAAAGCTGTCTTCACATCTAGCTGCTCGAGATGTAGATCTTCAGCTGCAACAATACTCAGGACTGTTCTGATGGTAGTCAGTTTGACTACTGGAGAGAAGATATCTGTGTAATCAACTCCTTCCCTCTGTTGAAATCCTTTAACCACCAATCTGGCCTTGTATCTCTTGGAACCATCATGTTCCTCTTTGATTCTGTACACCCATTTATTGCTCAAGGCCTTTTTCCCCGTTGGTAGCTTCGCAAGTTCCCATGTCTTGTTGGTGTTCAAGGATTTTATTTCATCTTTCATGGCGAGCTCCCACTTGCTCGCATCATCCACTCGAAGGGCCTCATCATAGCTTTCTGGCTCTCCACCGTCACTCAACAATAGGTAGTTGAGATGAGCTCTGGGCTGTAGTGATGGATACTTTGGATTAGGCTTGGGGACTCTAGCTGACCGCCTCAACTCTTTAACGGGCGAAACAGTCTCTCCATCTTCATCTGCCCCTCTGAAGTGGTCTCATCCATCATCTCTTCTTCTTCATCAGAACTAGCTTCGGGATTGGCTCCACTTGAGGCATCATCTGACTCGAAATATGTAGGATCACTCTGCATCGAGCTAGTGGGCTGAACTGCATCACGGTCTTTGTAGAGGACTGATTCGTTAAAGACAACATCCCTGCTTCTGATAATTTTCTTGTTCTGCTCATCCCAGAACTTGTAGCCAAACTCATGGCCGCCATAGCCAACAAAGAAACATTTTAAGGACTTAGGATCGAGTTTGCTTCTAGCATGATCACTCAGATGTACATATGAAACACATCCAAATACTCTCAGGTGAGAGAGATTTACCTGCTTTCCACTCCATACTTCTTTAGGTATTTTGTGCTCCAAAGGCATTGATGGTCCCCGGTTGATCAAGTAGGCAGCTGTGTTGACTGCTTCTGCCCAGAATTGCTTTGGAAAACCTGCTTGTAACCGCATACTTCTGGCTCTCTCAGTCAATGTTCTGTTCATGCGTTCTGCTACGCCATTCTGCTGGGGTGTACCTGGCACTGTTCTCTCTAATCTAATACCGCTGTCATAACAGAACTTCTTGAACTCTGAGTCTTCATACTCGTCGCCGTTGTCAGAACGAAGCTTCTTGATCTTCAAACCGGTCTCGTTCTCAACCATAGCCTTCCATCGCTTGAAGACTTCAAACACTTCTGATTTGTGTTTCATGAAATAAACCCAAGTCTTCCTCGAGTGATCATCTATAAAGGTCACGAAATATAACCTTCCGCCGGTGGATGGTACTGATGCTGGACCCCACACATCTGTGTGAACTAACTCAAGCTTCTCTTCTTTAGGGGTTCTGCCAACCCTTTTGAAGCTTATTCTCTTTTGTTTCCCTAGAATGCAGCTTTCACATAGGTCAATATCAGCTGATCTCAAACCTGGTAACTTTCCGTTCGACTGCATAACCTTTAGGCCTTTGTTACTCATGTGACCTAGCCTCTGGTGCCACAAATTTGGGTCTTCACTGCCTTCAGCCACTGCAATGGAACCTCGTGCATCTATCGTCATATAGAGAGATCCCGTCTTCGTACCACGGGCAATAACCATGGATCCCTTTGTAACCTTCCATGTATCACATGCAAAGGTTGATACGTATCCCTCTTTCGCCAATTGTCCTATGGAAATCAGATTTTTCCTCAAGCTAGGAACATGTCTCACATCACTCAGCTTCCATGTAGACCCATTGAGCTTGATTTGCACGACTCCTTTGCCAACAATATCACAAGGCTGATCATCACCAAGATAGACCTTTCCTAGGTTTCCTGAAACGTAGTTCTCAAATAAATCTCTATTTGAGGTAGCATGAAACGAAGCTCCTGAATCCAGCACCCACGATTCAGTTTTGCTCTCCAACGAACAGATTAGGGCATCATCTGATTCTCCTGAGGCCACGTTCGCTTCAGTCTTGTTCTCCTTGTCCTTCTTGGGTTCTCGGCACTGATTCTCATAGTGGCCAAACTTGCCACAATTCCAGCAGTCTATTTCCTTCTTGCCCTTGCGGTTCCTGGACTTTGGCCTTCCGTTCCTCGAGTTAGATCTTCCTCGGCTACTCCCTCTATTTCTGTTTCTGTTTCTTCCTCTGCCCTCAAGATTCAACGCCGACCCTGAATTAGAAATCCCTTCCTCTTGTCTTCTTATTTCCTCAGTCATGTACCTTATTCGCTGCAGAGGGTTGTTCATACATACTGGACAATGCCGCCATGAGATCCGCCGTCGTATTCTGATTCTTGATGTTGAACGCTACTGATTTAGACAAGGTCAACCTGATCGCTCCAAGGGCCTTTCGATCCAATAGCTTCCAATCCGCATCCTTCATATCTGTCGGCTTCTCTCCCAATGGTAGGTATAAATCCTTCTGATAGAGGTAGTCTTACATCTGCATCTTCCAGAACCCGAAGTTTGTTCCATCAAACTTCTCAATCTTGGATGTTTCCTTCTCAGATCCCATTGTCTCTGACCTCAAATCGCTCGCGCCGAACCTGGTCGCTCTGATACCACTTGTTGGGGATGCACAACCCCCCTGATGCGATTTGGAAATAGAGATTTAGGAGAGAAGAGAGAAAAACAAACAATCTCAAACACACAAGATTTACGTGGTTCACTTCTCAGTGTGAGAAACTACGTCCACAGCCGCCGCAGGAGAAAAATTCACTATTTTTCGTCTCAATACATCATGCCCTAGCCAACCCTTTTATAGACTTAAGGGTTTAACCAATAAAGAAGGAAACAGAACAAAACAGGTTAAAATTCAAAACTGGGCCAAAACCCGACTCCGGTCGACCGCAGCACCACGTGCGGTCGACCGCGACGAATCCTATTCCTGATCGAGCTCTCTGGACTTTGGACGGTCGACCGCAGCGCCATGTGCGGTTGACCGCGAAGCTGACTGCAGACTGGGCTTGCTCTCTGGACTTTTGCCGGTCGACCGCAGCGCCATGCTCGGTCGACCGCGATGAGCTCCTGGCCGACCGCCGCGCCATGGTCGGTCGACCGCAAAGCTGTAAAATCTCTTCTTCGTCGTTTTGCTTGAACTTTGTTGTTCCTCCTCTCTTCTGAAGCATAGGGCATATCTGATAGTTAGGCTTCACATATCCTAACATCAACATCATCATTACTTCTTCATCGATCTTCGCTAATATCTTTTGAAGAACGATTTGCTTAAAAGGGATGTAAGATCTTTTTAATTTGTATTTAAACCGTTTGGTTGGTTTTTCCTTCACCTTTTTTTTATAGCGTACTCAAGTTGGTGATAATTGAGGGTTGGGACTAGTTAGGACTAGGTGTTTTACTCATCAATGCGGAAAGACGACTAGTTTTGAGTAAATTTTAAGGTACGATCTTTGTAAGCCTATTGAATCGGTTATGATTTAGGTGAACTTTGATCATAGTAAAGAAAACCCTTCATGAGAAGGAAAAACGGACATAAGATTTTTATCGCGAACAACTGTAAAAATCTTGCATGCTTTGTAGTTTGAATTTTTATTTTTATTTTGTTATTATTTATGCTGCATTTTCTGTGTTTTAGCCAAAATTTATAGCAAATCTATTCACCCCTTCTAGGCTTGCATTCTAGAACGGAACAGTTCCATCCATTTTTGAAGATTTTATGAGAAACTGTTCATGGGGTATAAGAGCCTCTCAGCTATAACTATTTAAATAGTTCAGATTCGTTGCACTAATAGTGCACTACAAAGTTAGGATAAATTTCACCTAACCACGCAAGCTTTTGGGGGGTTTTGTACAGAAACCCCTATAATTTGATTATTCCACTTAACGGTTTAACCCTCTTGAACTTGTCTAGCTTAATCCTCCCGCAGTAATAGAGTGAACTTTATTCCCTTTTTTTCATTTCTAGTTTTGGGAGTTATATCTCAAAAATGGCACTTATGTTGTTTCACTGTTAATAGGTAGTGATGATAAAAGGGTATGTTTTTGGAAACATCAATCATCTCAGAGTGTTGGGAAGTTAAGTGGAGTAAACAAAGTTAAGTGGAGTAAACAAAGTTCGAAGAGGTTACGTGCAAAATACCCTAAAGTTTAGGGGGATAAGTGAAGTTTACTAAAAACTTATGCATTAAAAAAAATAGACATTCTTTTATGGATCATTAATGTAATGAAACAGTTGACATGTATGTTTTCTATAAATGCAGTAGGAAGAGCTGTTCATTGGCACGAAGAGATTCCCAGCTCTCCCCATTCACATGGGCATACATAGTGCCTTCCACAGTAGAGTAATTAATCTTCATTTTCTGGGATAGTTTCGCTCAACAAGGCAGGTTCCATTTGTTCTGCTTGTTAAATTGGACAGTAACTGATGTACAGTAATGCTTGGTTTGATAGGAAGGAAGGTGAGGAGATGGGAGGGGCAAAAGTTGGGTGTCTTTGCTAGGGGGGGTTCTAGAAGGAAGGTAGACTGAGAGGAGGGAAGAGAGGGGGCATGGTAAAATAAATTAAAAAGTTCGAGAGAGAAAAATCACTTTAAATTGGGAGGATTTAGAAAGGAGTGAAACAATAAACTGCAAACATATGCATCTCACCTCTCTTCCCCACCAAATAAGGTTTAAAAGGATATTCATCCTTCCACCTCATTGTACCTTTAAGTGTGTATGTTTTAAGTTTTTGTAAATCATGCGTATAAATAACTTTTGTTTAGAGATTACCTTTCCCAGATCTTTTGGAAGGATCACCATACATCTATTCTTAATCTTCGAATAACGGCTCGAGGGCGACTAGACCTATATGGCGAGAAGCCCCCGCATATTTTCTCGCGACTACTACATAAAGCGCGAACTTGATTGGAGAAAGAGATGACGACTTTGTGAAGGTTTATGATCTTTTCTCTCAACTTTGTCATCATGAAAACCCTATATCTATATATAAAGGACTTAAAGTTAGAATCATATACTCATTAGGATTATGAATATCTTATCTCTAAGATAAGATATTATCCACCAACTTATTTGGGTGTCTATCTCACAATAATAATCAACAAACTCCCACTCACACAAATGAGTGGGTGCCATCCATTGCTCCCTGAGCCGACTCCCTAAGTTGATGACTCCTCGAGTCAAAGTCTCCCTAAGAATCTCATTCCTTTTTAAATCCATGTCCATACATCGTTAGTGCAACATAGACCATTGAGAACATATAAGCAAGTAGCCTTGCAGCCATATCCGTTAGAACCAAGACAATGATCTCTCTAAAGAAACAAAAAATACACAAATAAAAGTGTAAGTATGCAGTATCTCATACCCAAGATCTGATCAATCATGTCTCCTCAGGTACCTTCGATCTCTTGAAGAAGCATACATGAACATTTGTTTCTATCCTCAATTTATCATACTCTTAAAACCTTGCCCCTAGCATAAATAAGAGTTGTGCATAATGTAATCAGGAGACATGTCAACCGATCTTCCTTTGGCTCTGAATAGTTGAGCGTGTTAATCGCATATTTTTCTGATACTACCTCATATGTGTGGTGTTATATCATCGCAGTAGGAAACAACAGCCAAAGTAGCGGACACTCAAAATAGTCTTCCTAGACAGCTCAGTGTCTCTAAGAGTATAGTGACTACACTCTATCGCTGGTGGTCATTTATAAGGGCTCACATGATGAGGAAGTAGGGATCCATACCTTGATCTCCTTATATCCGGTCCAAGCACACGTCATATGCTACAATATTTCTTCTCTCTCCTTGAGAACATGCATCATTAAATGAATACCGTACAGACCTAAGTTCCATTACTCAGTAATGAACTTTCCCGATCATATCATCCCTCGATATGCCTAGAACTCTTGACAAGCCTGCCCCTCATATGTCAAATCAGACCCTAAGTTTGGCTAGTAGTAAATAGGCAAAATGGATGTGAGGTTTTCACTTTGGTCGCTTTAATATATAAGTGTACAACAATCCTATCCTGAACCAGCCAGGGTGACCAATAGAGTGCTCCCACTTTCATCCTACGCAATAACACAATAGTGTAGTCATTGCTTCAAGACAAATGACACTCGACACTCGGTCTCAGCTTCGACAAATGCCACTGCTCTAAAGAAGATCTCTTGTGTGATAAGAGCTCCTACCTGCTGATGTAATTTTATAATAGTACACCTAGTACCCTTTGTGTACCTGTACACATCATAATACTCATATACTCCATGTTGTGATAATAAGCAATAATATGACATAAGCAATCCTAAATATGCATATAGATGAGAAAAAAGATAATCAAATCAAATATATCTTATAAAGTCGTCATCCGTAATAACCTAATTGTCTGAGATTTTCAAGTAAAAGTCATCATTAAAGACATAGCCTATAAGACTCAAGTGTGATCCACCAGCTACTCTTCATCTATTCCCTTTATCAGTAAATCCCTGATGAACTGGCTCATAGTGATACACTTTTAAAACCTGATTATTCTCTTAGTACTCAATGAAATGGTACCAAATCTGGATTTTATTCGATTTCCCAAGTTATTTTAGGCATATCGTATAACTAGTAATTGAAATGCTATTACAATAGAGAATCACATCATCCTCTACACATCGTGCTATAGTCAAATTCGCAAGATTATGTATAACTAGACTGCAACCAATGTATATAACACCACATATTTTACTCCAACTGGAAAAGGGGCTATACACTATTGCTTCTTACTACTACAAAAAATGACCCCGCTATTCTGTAAGAGAGCATAACCAGACATTAACGCTTGCCCATCTAGGATGCCAGCATAGTCGACATCTGAATATCACTATAGGTGAGTCATAGCATAACACGCAAAGTGCAATTTGAAGTAAATATCTGACAATCCTCTTGACTTATCCCAATGAGTCATATTAGGATTGGACCAATACATACTCATTAGTCTTACTACAAAGAATGTGTCAATAATTGTACGCATACAAGACTATCGATTGCACTTCATGCAAGGAATTCTTAGTATTAACTTCTTTTCTACTTTCATGTTGGGATATTTCTTTATACTTGGAGCATGACTCTTAGCAATTGGGGTCCTACTACTCTCCATGCTATGCTAAGTCAACAATTTATCATCGACATGTGATGATAGGATTTCAAAGTTCTACTAGATTAGTATATGTAAAACCTCAAAATTTTATGTTAATATAATTAATATGAGATTAATTATGATTTATAGATATTTATTTTGATAAATATAGTTAAATGGGGTATGAGTATGATATAATGTGTTTTAAGTATAAACAAGTTCATTCATGAGAAAGAGAAGAGTCGAAACATGCACAATAGCCAAATATGTATAACTGGAAAATTTTAGTCCGGTCGACCGTCATGGTCGACCACAGTCCAGTCGATCGTCACAATCGACCGCGAAACCTGCAGAAGTCAGATTCCAGTTTTGAGTTGGTTTTGGTTTTCTAAAGCTCATATTCGTTTTTCCTGGTTTATATATCAAACTTTCACGAATTTTCTGAGTTTTCTAAGAACCCTAACAGCCACCAAACCCTTATAAATCCTAATTTGAATCTTGGAGAATATTGGAGGCTTTCAAGTGGATTTTTCGGGTGATTTTGGCTTTTGGATTAGAGATCTGCTTTGGCTTGGCATCCTAAAACATTTTTCTACAAGTTTCAGGCGAGTTCATCTCTACTAATCCCCCTCCTAGTTTTAAAAATGTTTTTGAAGAATTTTTAACATGTTTCATAGAGCCAAATTGATTTGTTTATGAATAAAAGTCAATTCTTTTGTATTATATGTATAAAGACTAGGTCATTCCATGTTAAAAAGTTTGAGAACAAATTTACAGAAGTATGTAAGATCTGAAAATAATTTAAAATATGGTTTAATCTGAAGAAACATGATTTGTTTTTCGTTTCGAGTTTTTATGCATGACTTAGGGTTTTGAATATAAATTTTATGAAAATAATCATGCTATATATGTTGAGTTTGTTTCCAAAAGTTTTTATCTATTGTAGACATGCTCTCATGCATGTTTTATATTGTTTTAATCATGTTTGAATCACCTAAATACAACGTGAACGCGACACACACAACCAGATTGAGAATCTGGAATATCAGCCCACGGTCGATCGCGCCATAGTGACGGTCGACCGCGTGCAGGACAGAGGCCTGAGTAGGCTCTAGAACCCATCGCGGTCGATCGTCGTTCTTGTGTGGTCGACCGCCACACAGTCAGTAGTCCTGTGCATGTTTTGTTCGACTGTTGAGTTTTCGAGCTAGTCTCTCGACCTTGTACTGTTAAAATAAAATGTTTATGAGCTATTTAACATCTAAAATTTTAGTAAACATTAGATATTAACACGTACACCAAGATATGTACACGTATATTTAAAATATGATGTGTTAACATGATAAATAAGAAAAATACACAAATATTATGTTTTCGGAATAGAAAGATGAAACCTATTTCTACAGGGCGAATGAGTAAGAGTATTACAAAAGTGTCCTCATGTTATGTTTCCGGAATAGGGAGATGAAACCTATTTCCGCAGGGCGATTGAGTAAGAGTATTACAAAAGTATCGTCATATTATGTTTTCGGGATAGGGAGATAAAACCTATTGCCGCAGAACGATTGAGTAAGAATATTACAAGAGTATCACTGATGTATAAGAGATGCACATTTGTAAGTAATATAAATTATAAATTGGTTTTTATTTTTTTGAATACCTGCGAGTAGGGTGCTTTCTCTGAGACCGTGACTTACACAACATGGTTTTTGGTTGGCTTTTGTTTGGATGAGTTCCTTTTATGTTAGATCCATCTACCCGAGTGTAGATCAAGATGCGATATTTGTTCTACATATTTGAGGTTTGGAGTGTTTTCCTTTTAGTTTATTGCTTTCATTCATAGGGTTTGGAGTTAGTATTTTGGGAGTCACAATTTGAGACATGGTATATACATGAGGGTTTCCTTGTTTGGATTATTTAGCTTGACGTACTAACTCTCGTGTCGTGATTTCCTAAATATTAACTTCCAGTTAGAATTTTATGAATGATTTCATATGTATATGTACTAACTCTATTTTCTATATACTCCTACCCCTTCCCTTGGGGAGAGGTGAAGATGATCTCGCTATAACGCTTTGACGCTCGTTGTTTTCCCCCCTTTCAGGCAGCGAGTCCAGCGCACGGAAAGTCGTAGGTTGATGAGATTTCTGCATAGATCTCACCTAGCTATTTATTATGTAGTAGTTAGTCAGAACTATAGATCTCACCTAGCTATTTATTATGTAGTAGTTAGTCAGAACTCCACAGTTAGTTGATTATGTTTAGACTCTAGACTTTTTATTATGTAGTAGTTAGTCAGAACTCCACAGTTAGTTGATTATGTTTAGACTCTAGACTTGTAATTCGTTTTATAGAGGCTAAGAGCCATAGTGATACTTTATTTGATTCTTTATATTTGATGTTTATTTAAGACTCAGAGATACTTCTATTCTATTTTTGTTGGGCTCATTGATGACTATTCTCTTATTTGCTTCTGTTGTTCTATTTCTTTTATTTGTCTGTCGGTATATTCACATATTTATTATTTCTACTAGAGAGATAGTTACTGTGATGGTAAAACATATCGTAGCATGGTGTTTGGTGCTTGGCAGGTTTGACAATCTGGGTTTCACCTTGGACTGCAGTCTCGCGTGAAACCTGAGGCGTCACAGTTGGTATTAGAGCTCTAGTTCCAATATCCTTAGGATCATCCATGTGTCATATTATGGAGTTAGGATAGAGTTTCTAGGAATCGTGTATACAGTCCGCTAGGAATTCCTAGTGTGTGTGAGAAATTACAAATATTTTTTTATGATGAACTATTTGCTTTGAATAATAAGGTATGCTATGAGTAATATATGATACGATTTACTTATTGGTATACATTATACCTTTTTCTGCTTGAGATTCTATTTACTTGTGTAATAAGCTCTACTTATATACTATAGATGTCAGTAAGAGGATGTGGACGCCGAGGTACTCGTGCTCAAGGAGATGAGCAAGTTGATAGAGAGCCCGAGCCATAGCAGGCTCCGTAGTACTTAGTGGATCTCATAGCATCGTTAGCAGCTATCGAGGAGCAATTAACGGATCAGGATCGGTAGGGAATACCCATTCAGGAGGAGATACCAGAGGGGACACCGGTAGTCACGCCGCCACCTTCAGTTAATGATGGAGTGGTTGAGTAGGAGGCTTGGCTTTGTTTGGTAGAGAGGTACCAGAAGTTGAAGGCTCCAGAGTTTCATGGTTCGACGGACTCCATTGTGGCACACAAATGGAAGGAAGATGTAAGCAACATTCTGAACATGCTTAATATGAATTCTGTGCAGAATAAAAGGCTAGCAGCTTTCAGTCTCAAGGGTGATGCAGGAGGATGGTATCGGCTTTGTTTTACTCCAGAACAGAGGTTGACAGACTCATGGGAGACTTGTGTGTATTTCATCGAGGAGTAGTATGTTTCAGCTGCAGCGAAAGCCAGAAAGGAGTTAGAGTTGGCTCGATTGGAGCAGGGGGGACATGTCAGTGACGGATTTTGAGAGTAAGTTCATGTCACTACTTAGATTCACTGGCATGTGGCACACCGAGGGGAGACAGACTCAGATGTTCATGATGGGACTTCGTCCAGGTTTACGTTGATATCTAGTATCTCGAAGATTCCGTTCAGTACGAGAGGTGGCAGATGCTGTCATAGCCCAGGAGACAGACACAGCTATGTTTATCAAGGGTAAAGATGGAAATGCTAAGTCAGGACAGTCAGGATATAAGGGTAAGGGTAAGAGACCTTTTACAGGCTCAGAAGGATGCCAGCATCAGAATAAGTTTGCACAGCAGTAGGGTCCCCATAAGAAGGGCAATCATCATGATCAGAGGGCGCAGCAGTAGCGCCAGTTTCATAGAGCTTGTTTCAATTACAACAAGCCAGGTCACAGAGCAGCAGAGTGCCGCAGCGCACCCGCAGTAGGCCAGTAGGGCAGAAATACGCAGGAGTAATAGAACCGTACTCAGGGTCACGGTCAGGGTCAGCAGTCGAGGATTGAGGCACCTCCAGTAGTCCCAAGGATTGAGGGACAGGTACGAGTGATTCAGGAGATCCAGCATGGACAAATAGTCCCATATGTTCCAGGTGATGCAGCACAGCCGATTGGTAGGGTGTATGCAGTTGTTCCTCGCGATCATGGCGTGAACAGGACGGTAGTGGAAGGTACTTTCCTTGTGAATTCATTTCCAGTACGTATTCTTTTTGACTCTGGCGCTTCGTATTCTTTTATCTCCTACGATTTCTCGGTTAGTCTCCAGCTTGTGGCACAACCATTGGATTTTCCTTTATCTGTATCTACTCCTTTAGAGGAGATGTCTTGTTTAGAGAGTGTTTGTAGGAGATGTATTGTCAGCTTGGATGATTAATCTGAGTTTGTGATAGGCCTGATCGTATTGCGTATGTCTGAGTTCGATGTTATCCTTAGTATGGATTGGCTATCTTCCTACCATGTGTGCGTATGTCTGAGTTCGATGTTATCCTTAGTATGGATTGGCTATCTTCCTACCATGTGAGTATCGACTGTTTTGCGAAGACAGTCAGTTTATCCTTAGTATGGATTGGCTATCTTCCTACCATGTGAGTATCGACTGTTTTGCGAAGACAGTCAGTTTGTGAGCTTTTGATGGATCTGAGTTAGTGATAGCGACCTCCAGAGGAAACCATTTTGTGGAGTTATATCTATCATACGTCAAGGAGGTGATGTTACGGAATCAGGGCGCAGATTTGAGTGAGATGCGAGTAGTCTCAGAGTTCAGGATGTCTTTTAGGACATACCAGGTTTACCTCCAGTGAGACAGGTCGAGTTCTGCATAGAGTTACAGCCAGGCACCACGCCGATTTCCCGAGCTCCTTACCGTATGGCACCTGTTGAGATGAGGGAGCTATAGATTCAGCTAGATGAGTTATTGTCTTGGGGATTCATTCGACGGAGTCATTCTCCGTGGGGAGCGCCAGTCCTCTTTGTGAAAAAGAAGGATGTGAGTATGTGATTATGCATTGATTATCGTAAGTTGAACAAGGTTACTATCTAAAACAGGTATCCATTACCGAGGATCGATGACTTGTTCGACCAGTTGCAAGGAGCTTAGTGTTTTTCGAAGATAGATCTTCGTTCCGGTTATCATCAGTTGCGGGTTCAGGAGATTGATATTTCCAAAACCGCCTTCTTAACTCGATATGGGTCATTCGAGTTTCTTGTCATGCCATTTGGACTGACCAATGCACCCGTAGTTTTCATAGATTTGATGAATCGGATTTTCCATTCATACTTGGACCAGTTCGTGATAGTTTTCATCGACGATATTCTTATCTATTTAAGATTCGAGGTAGAGCACGAGCAGCATTTGAGGTTGGCATTGCAGACTTTGCGAGAATACCAGCTGTATGCAAAATTTAGCAAATATGAATTCTGGTTATCGGAGGTTAGAGTTTTGGGCCATATCATCAGTCGAGATGGCATTGCATTAGATCCGTCTAAAGTAGAGGTCGTACTTGATTGGGAACCACCGAAGACAGTTACAGAGATTCGTAGCTTCTTGGGTCTGACGGACTATTACAAAAAATTTATTTAGGACTTCTCGAAGATCACGACGCCACTTACACACTTTACTAAAAAAGGTGTACAGTTCATTTGGAGCATAGAGTGCCAGAAGGCATTTAAGACATTGAAGACTAAGTTGACTTCAGCACCAGTATTGATTATTCTCAGCAGTAATAAGACTTTTGTTGTCTACACTGATGCATCTTTATCGGGTCTTGGAGGAGTATTGATGCAGACCCAGAGAGTTATAGCCTATATCTCGAGATAGTTAAGGACTCATGAGCAGAATTATCCCACGCATGATTTGGAGCTAGCAGCAGTGGTCTTTGCATTGAAGGCGTGGAGGCATTATTTGTACGGAGTACAGTTTGAGTTATTCACAGATCACCAGTGTTTGAAGTAACTCTTCTCACAGAAAGAACTCAACCAGAGGCAACGGTGATGGATAGAGTTTATTAAGGATTATGAGTTCGCTATACAGTATCATCCGAAAAAGGCGAACATGGTAGCAGATGCGTTGAGTAGGAAGCATCGTCGCGGGCTAGCAGCTTTGAGGTGTTCACTATATCGGGATCTTTATACCCTTAGTCATTATGATTTCAGGCCAGAGATTGGCAGGAGCAGTGTTTTCTTAGGAGCTTTATCAGTACAACCGTCTTGGGGAGATAGAGTAGTCGGAGCTCAGTTAGAGGATTCGTGGATTCAAACCCGTAAGGGGGAGATCTCCAAAGAACCCAAGGACGATTGGACTATTAGAGTAGATGGAGGCCTTCGGATGAAGGGTAGGATCGTCGTGTCGAACAATCTACAACTGAAGAGGAAACTTTTTGATGAGGCACATCACAGCAGATATACAGTGCACCCAGGCACAACGAAGATGTACAAGGATCTGAAGATGCATTTTTGGTGGAGTGGTATGCGCAGAGAGATTGCAGATTATATGGCTATGTGTATACCTTCTAGCAAATTAAGGCAGAACATCAGAGACCCACAGGAACCCTACAGTCTTTACCCATTCCCGAGTAGAAGTCGGCAGATATTTCTATGGATTTCATAGTAGGATTGCCTAAATCAAAGAAAGGAAATGATTCTATTTGAGTGATAGTAGACAGATTAACAAAGTCGATGTATTTCTTACATGTGAGGACGACTTATACGGCGGACACCTATGTGAGGATTTTTATTTGAGAGATTGTCAGATTGCATGGAGTTCCAGAGATGATTGTATCAGATCGAGGCTCAGTCTTTACATCCCATTTCTGGAAGAGTTTTCATGATGCTTTTGACAGGTAGTTATCATTTAGCAGTGTATTTTAGCCCCATACAGATGATCACATTGAGAGGGTGAATCAAGTATTAGAGGATAAGCTGAGAGCATGTGTTATAGATTTTTAGGGTAGCTGGGAGAATCACATCTCATTGATTGAATTTGCATATAATAATAGTTATCAAGCTACCATCGGTGCCGTATGGAGCCTTGTACGGGAGGCCTTGCAAATCACCTATATGTTGGGCACATCTAGAGGATAGTTTATTACTTGACCCAGAGTTAGTTAGGCAGACCACGGAAAATGTGGCATTGATTCGAGAGCGCATTATTGCTGCACAGAGTAGACAAAAGAGTTATACAGATCAGCAAAGACGACCCTTAGAATTTCAGGTCGGAGACTTAGTTATGTTGAAAGTATCACCGATGAAGGGCGTTCAGCGATTCGGTAGATAGGGGAAGCTCGTCCCGAGATATGTTGGTCCTTTTAGGATTATTGAGCGCATTGGAACTGTTTCATATAGATTAGATCTTCCGGCATCGATGTCGAGTGTACACGATGTATTTTATATTTTGATGCTTAAGAAGCATTTGCGTGACGAAGAGCAGCAGAGGGTGATTGATTCACCAGATGTTGAGATACAGGATGATTTGACTACCGTAGAGATTATGGTATGCATTCTTGCTAGAGAGAATAAAAAGCTTAGAAACAAAGTCATTCCATTAGTGAAAGTTCAGTGGAACCGGCAAGGAGCCAAAGAGATTTCTTGGGAGCCAAAGAGATTTCTTGGGAGCGTGAGGAGGATGTTCGTCGCGACACCCGCACCTGTTTGAATAAGATCGATATTTAAATGTGCTTATATGCGTTGATAGATTTGATTATATGTGTTGTTTAGTCACATTTATATTTAACGCTAGAATGGTCATTCAACACTTAGCTCTTAATTATTCGGAACATATGGTATATATATGAGGGTTCCTTGTTTGGATTTTTCACCCATCTAATTAGGGGTTCAGTGAGAATATACGTATTTTAGATTTTTAAGTTTAAATATTGCTTATATTTCAAATCGGGTGATTAATGATACAAGATGTGTATGTGAGGGTTTTCTTGTTTGGATTATCTCCTTTTTGTGCTTTTCTCGTATTATTAATTTCTGTGATGTGACTATGGAATTTCAAGGATAAAATTCTTTTAAGGGGGGGGGGTGAATGTAAAACTGGAAAATTTATGTTAATATAATTAATATGAGATTAATTATGATTTATGGATATTTATTTTGATAAATATAGTTAAATGGGGTATGAGTATAATACCATGTGTTTTGAGTATAAACAAGTTCATTCATAAGAAAGAGAAGAGTCGAAACATGCACAATGGACAAATATGTGTAACTGGAAAATTTTAGTCCGGTCAACCGTCACGGTCAACCACAGTCCGGTTAACCGCCACAGTCGACCGTGAAACCTACAGAAGTCAGATTCCAGTTTTGAGTTGGTTTTGGTTTTCTAATGCCCATATTCGTTTTCCCTGGTTTATATATCAAACTTTCATGAATTTTCTGAGTTTTCTAAGAACCCTAACAGCTACCAAACCCCCACAAACCTTAATTTGATTCTTGGAGAATATTGGAGGCTTTCAAGTGGATTTTTCGGGTGATTTTGGCTTTTGGATTGGAGATCTGCTTTGGCTTAGCATCCTAAAACGTTTTTCTACAAGTTTCAGTTGAGCTCATCTCTGCTAATCCCCCTCCTAGTTTTAAAAATATTTTTGAAGAATTTTTAACATGTTTCATAGAGCCAAATTGACGAGTTTATGAATAAAAGTTAATTCTTTTGTATTATATGTATAAAGACTAGGTCTTTCCATGTTAAAAAGTTTGAGAACGAATTTACAGAAGTATGTAAGATCTGAAAATGATTTAAAACGTGGTTTAATCTAAAGAAAGATGATTTGTTCTTCGTTTCAAGTTTTTATGCATGACTTAGAGAATATAAATTTTATGCAAATAATCATGCTATATATGTTGAGTTTATTTTCAGAAGTTTTTATCTACTGTAGACATGCTCTCATGCAAGTTTTATGTTGTTTTAATCATGTTTGAATCACCTAAACATGATGTGAACACGACACATACAACCAGATTGAGAACCTAGAATATCAGCCCACGGTCGACCACGCCATAGCGACGGTCGACCGTGTGCAGGACAGAGGCCTAAGTAGGCTCTGGAACCCATCGCAGTCGACCGTCGTTCTTGTACGGTCGACCGCCACACAGTCAGTGGCCCTGTGCATGTTTTGTTCGACTGTTGAGTTTTCGAGCTAATCTCTCGACCTTGTGCTGTTATGATAAAGTGTTTATGAGCTGTTTAACATTTAAAATGTCAGTAAACACCAAATATGGACACGTACACTAAGATATGTACACGTATGTTTAAAATATGATATGTTAACATGATAAATAAGAAAAATACATAAATATTATATTTCCGGAATAGGGAGATGAAACCTATTTTCGTAGGACGATTGAGTAAGAGTATTATAAAAGTATCAGTATATTATGTTTCCGGAATAGGGAGATAAAACCTATTTTCGCAGGGCAATTGAGTAAGAGTATTACAAAAGTATCGTCATATTATGTTTCCGGGATAGGGAGATAAAACCTATTGCAGCAGAGCGATTGAGTAAGAATATTACAAGAGTATCACTGATATATAAGAGATGCACATTTGTAAGTAATATAAATTATAAATTAGTTTTTATTTTTTTGAATACCCGCGAGTAGGGTGTTTTCTCTGAGACCGTGACTTACATAACATGGTTTTTGGTTGGCTTTTGTTTGGATGAGTTCCTTTTATGTTAAATCCATCTACCTGAGTGTAGATCAGGATGAGATATTTGTTCTACATGTTTGAAGTTTGGAGTGTTTTCCTTTTGATTTATTGCTTTCATTCATAGGGTTTGGAGTTAGTATTTTGGGAGTCATATTTGAGACATGGTATATACATGAGGGTTTCCTTGTTTGGAATATTTCACTTGACGTACTAACTCTTGTGTCGTGATTTCCTAAATATTAACTTCCAGTTAGAATTTTATGAATGATTTCATATGTATATGCACTAACTCTATTTTCTATATACTCCTACCCCTTCCCTTGGGGAGAGGTGGAGATGATCTCGCTATAGCGCTTTAACGCTCGTTGTTTTCCCCCTTTCAGGCAGCGAGTTCAGCGCACGGAGAGTCGCAGGTTGATGAGATTTCTGCATAGATCTCACCTAGCTATTTATTATGTAGTAGTTAGTCAGAACTCCACAATTAGTTGATTATGTTCAGACTCTAGACTTGTAATTCATTTTGTAGAGGCTGTTAGTCAGAACTCCACAATTAGTTGATTATGTTCAGACTCTAGACTTGTAATTCATTTTGTAGAGGCTGAGAGCCATAGTGATACATTATTTGACTCTTTATATTTGAGGTTTATTTCAGACTCAGAGATACTTCTATTCTATTTTTGTTGGGCTCATTGATGACTATTCTCTTATTTGCTTCTGTTGTTCTATTTCTTTTATTTGTCTGTCGGTATATTCACCTATTTATTATTTCTACTAGAGAGATAGTTGCTGTGATGGTAAAACATATCGTATCATGGTGTTTGGTGCTTGGCAGGTTTGACAATCCGGGTTTCGCCTTGCACTGCAGCCTCGCGTGAAACCTGGGGCGTGACAGTATAGGTGGACCAAACCATCCAAATCGATTATCTAGAAACCATGTCCCAGCACAGTCTAAGATGATTACAAACACTACACACTAAAAAAAATAATTTCAAATCATAGGCAGGATCCTTTAACTTGTACACCTTGTGCCTAAGTCTATTGGCTATAAAACATAGGTCAATCCGTATAGATTATTTTTTTTCTAGTTCCATAAAGGTAAAAGATATAACATGTCCATTTGGACTAGTTCAAGATCCACTTGTGCTATAAGAGTCAAAATCATGCTAATAGAGCCAATTCTCACCACTAAGAAAACGCTTCTTTAAGTAGTTCACCCTACTACTTGGGTGTCCTCTTTCGCTATCAAGTAGTTCGTCCTGCTTGACCTTGAAAATTCATTTATTTTTAGTGGTCTAACACATTCATTTGGAAGATTTATCAAGTCCCAGACTTGATTCTTCCTCATGAACTCAAGTTCACTATCCATTATTGTTTTTCACTCTTTCACTATAGACCCAGAAATAGTATCCTCACATGACTTAGGTTCCTCATCAACATGCGGTGCTATCATGAACATTTCTATAGATCTCATATATCTTTTGGGTACTTGTCCATGGAACGATCTCTGATGCGGTTAAGATTTCACAGATGGTTCCAAGTCATCTAAAAAAATATATCATTCTCACTATCCCCATCTAGTAGAAAAACTAATTCCTCTCCATTGCTGGATTCATGACACTCTCCTTGATCTAGTATGAACTCAAATCTCAACCTATTTCTTCTTTGTGAAAGAAATCCTCCCGAAGGAACTCAATATTTGGTCACAGTCTCATCATGTTGCTAATATGTAAACATAACATAGAGAATGTCTAAAATAGTGTATGAAAATACACTGCAACATTCTAGGGTCCTTCTCATCTGATGAAAGTAGTGTATAAAAGCAACATTATCTCATGGACATAGTGATCCAACATCGGTCCTTGGCTGTCCATGACCAATAAGGTATTGAATGTACCAATCTCGAAGTTACACAGTTCAAAAATATATCATTATCAATAGCACATATCTTCAAAATCTAAGAAATAGCTATTCTAAACCATATCTAGCATAGTTATATTCTTCAACTTTGCCATACTACATTATAGCAAAATATTAGGATATCATCAACTGTATGAGTTTTCTTTATCTTGACATAGTTCCCTAAACTTTCAAGATAGATACTCTCTCACAATTAGTGTGCAAAGTACTAATGCTTTTTCTTAACTAATTATCCATCATACTAATTTAGCGCTTGAAATAAATTCAAGCACTCAACTAGGCGAGAAAGCAGATACACCTGATTGTAAATAGAGTGATAGCCTATAAATATTAGGAATTAATGTACTCCACTTTGTACCTTCATAATATTAATCTACATATATCAGAGTGAACAGATTACAATTGAGGTGTCCATAGCCTTACCAAATAATTTTCTAGTGATTTACCCAAGAGACCATACGCGTAGAAGAACAATAGTACATAAACCAAGCAAGCCACCCTGGCAAGTCATCACGTGTCCTCTTATGTGACTTAGTCTACTATGCCATGCATTAGATCCAATCTTAATTCATGGCACAATATAAAATAGAAGATAACAATTATCTATAACAAGTCACATTCTAAAATTAACTAAATAATTAGTCTAGTTTATATAAGAAGAAAATTTTGAAGTAAATTTAAGTAAGTTACCCACAAAAGGGAGACCAACTACAATCCCACAAGCCTAACTACCAAGAGATGATTCCTTACTCTTAGTGAGATTATATAGAATATCCTAGAAGATCTATTTGTTTCCTAAACTCATAGGAGACCTTTAAGCCTCAACGCTCGGCAGTATTACATAATCCCTAGCTAGATCTTTTTACTCTCATTTAGGATTCAATTCTACCTCTGCCCTGCAAACGCGATCCACAAGTTCCAATGTTTTCTTAGTTGTGCGGCCTTTTGTACTAAATGATTGGCTTGCTTGTAGTCAAATCAGTTGATCTTTCTCTTATTAGTTAGACTTGTCACCTTTTAGTTGCCAACTAGGCTCTTAGCCTTGTGCTTTGGGTGTTCATCTTCTAAAGCCGAAGTAGACATTTTAATCTTGAATATGTTAGACCCTAGAGGGGGGGTGATTAGGGTCTTATGCTAATCTAATCCGATTTTATGCCAATTAAAACTAATAACAAAATATCCTAGCAAGAATAAAATGCAATAAGATACATTAGCTAGGATAAGGCAATATGAACAATGAAATATATCCTAGCAAAGAGATATACTATGAGATATATATGCAAGGATATGAAACTAACACAAGGGTAAACAATATGAAACAAGATAGTGGATGATATAAATAATGAGACAATGGCGATATGAACAATGAGCACAAATATAAATAAACGCCAAAGCACACTCAAACACAATCAAATGATCACGGAGTTCGGACCTTCCGTCCTACGTCTCCGCTCCCAACTCCCGGGGAGAAAACCACTATCACAATCCGGTTTTGAAGCCGGAACTTCTACACACTCGGTTTTCTAGCTAACCGAAAACTCTACAACTCACTCTTGCAAACCCACTCAACACCCTCACAAGTGTTGGACCTAGCCGTGTCTCCCTTAATTGCTCGGTTACAACCTTTCCCTAGGTTCGTCAACCGACGCCACTCATCTTGGGACGATCCCCGACTCTCACCACACACTCCTCTCGGTGTACAAGTGTATTACAAAGTGATCTATACAATTAGGCACAATAACAAGGTGTTTGTTCTCTAATACAAGGTGAGAACACAATGTAGGCTCACACTCAATGTTACAATCTCTCACAACCCTAATATACTATGTATGAAAATACAATAAGCTCATGTGGGTGTGTGTAACAATGAGATAAAAATGAAAACTTAACTCAATAAGAACTAGCAATAAAATTGATATGAAATACAATAGTAGAAATGCTAGGAAATAGAATTAAGGAAACTTCTCTAAAAACACAAAGAGAGGATGATGAAATGTTGAAGATGAACTCTTCAATAGTTGATGTAAACTCCTCTTTGTAACAGCAAACCCAAACCAAACTTAAACAAAACTAAACAAGCTTAAACCCTTATTTAAAAACTTCTTTAAAAACTTCTTAGCTCTATAGAAAACTGAGATCAAAGAGGGTATTTATAGCCCCCAAAACCTCAGCTAAAAATCCCCAAGCAAATGACAAAAACAGCCCCAGAAAATAGCCGTTAGGGAACCAACAGATATATTGGCGGTCGACCGGAAATTCCTGCGGTCGACCGATGGAGCTCTCGGTCGACCGGACCGGTCGACCGAAAAACTATCTGCTGCCCACTGACGGCTGAACATATAAGCGGTCGACCGGATCGGTCGACCGAAATCTGATACATGAAAATCTGATTTCGAAAACTGTTTTTCTGATTTTAAAACCCTGTTTAAAAATATCAAATAAATTCCAAAAAATATAAAACTTTGGGGAATGATTGTAGACATGATAATAAACATGCTACAATGACTGGTTTCCAAAAAGGACTTCCCAAATAAAAAATATCATCATCATATGAATTTTGACATTTAGGCTAAACCATGTTTTGAAACTCTGCACAATGATTTTGTAGAATTAATAAAATATGTATATGATTATTGTTAAGTCCAAAAACTAAGAATATGATATTTTCACAAATACATTAGAGAATAAAATATAGGAGTATGTATATGAAAATATATTTGTTTCATATCTAAGTAGTTAAACCAAATCACAATAATAAATATAAAATATGTGATTTCATATTATAAACATGAAAACCCAATACCATGCATGTATATATATAAAACTATATATATGCATAGAAACCAAAACTTATGTATATATATATATATATACGAAGAAACCAATAAATGTGTGTGTATAGATATTGAGCTTAGCGTACTTAACACAAATAATATAAATCCTAAACTAAATTACCCAAACTGATCTTGATCTTCAATAAGCTTGACTTGGTACACTTTGCGGATGAAGCTTGAACTTGATCTTTAACTTGAATTGTAAGGCTTCACCGACATTCCGCCAACCTCCTTTGGATATCATCGTTGAAGCTCTATTCCATCCATCCTCTAACTTGTTGTTTGCCTAGAATAAATACGAAAACATAAATACTAGACAAACAACATTAGTTGTAAATTGTTTGTTAAACATCATCAAAACAAGAAGGCCAACAGAATATACCTTGGTGTCTATACTCTAACTTTACTTTTATTTTCACATCCCTCGATGTTTCATATCTGCAATGTGCAATAAAAGTAACAAATGTCTATCTTGAATAATGTAACCTAGATAACCGTCCGGATTTGCCACTCCTAGCTCGATGCAGTTCAAGCCTTTTCATGATCCTTGATCATAGCGGTCATCATCCAAATGTGAATTTGATATTCTACGTAGCAGTCATCTCAATTAAATCCAACTTAATAATAAGAACTGGAATCCACATTGAAGAGATATATCTAAATCTTGCATGAAGAGCATCCGGAAGCTCGTTGCATTCAGATTATCCTCATAATCCTCGATAAGTTTACTCATCTTTGCAGTCCACCTAGTGAACCACATCAAACAATCTTGCCACCTCCAGATCTTGTACTGACAAGCATCAAATCACTAAGTCTGATTTACACTCTATTCTGACTCGAATAATATTGCCACAATACTCACCAAAATCTTATGCTCTCAAGTGAAAATGGATCTTCTGACAAAAAGATATATCAAACTACTCAGTCCCAAGCTAACATCAGAATAACTATTTTGATATCTTAAGAGAATAATTAATATACTCTAATTACGAATACATTAAGATTATTGGCATTCACATGGTTCTTTCCTTAAGAACATTCCATCTCATCAAGCCTTTTATTCCGTTAATAAAATTATATCACAAACAAAGAGAAGAAGGCCTAAGGCTCTAACCACAGTATCCAAAAAATATAAATTTAAAATCATTATAAAATTTTTGAAAATAAAATATTAGATTTCTTAGAGATAGAGTAGAATGGATAGTTAAATCATAGTGTCATCTCTACCTGAAATCTCCTACTTAAAATTATTTATTTATATATTTTGTTGTGTCTAAACACATGACCACATCAAAACATGCGTTATGACAAACATAGATAAACAATTTTACTTTTACATTTAACTACCTAATTTATATCTTATCAATTTTATTAGGATATTTCGTTTCTCGTGATATTGGTATGCACCCTAGGAGCTCCTACTAGAACAACTACCATCAAAATCTCCAAGATTTTATTAGGATTTTACAATTAAATTTTCTGGTGTATAAAAATACTTTTTTTGAACTTCTAAATTTTAAATTTTAATTTTCTAAAATCTATAAAATAACTCTATTATGAAATCAAATGGGCTCTACATAAAAAATTTTAAAATTTCCAAAGAAAACAATAAAAATATTTTAAAAAACTATTCTAAAAAGTTTTAGATATTTTTATTATTTTTAAATAATTTATTGATTAAAGAATATATTTTTATTATTTTTAGAAACTAAAATACATTCAAAACCCTAAGGGCCACTAAGGCTGAGGCTGACGGCAGCACTACCCCAACAGCGCCCATTAGGGTTTGACCGCCGACCCCATCCACTGCAGCCCCTTTTTTGTTTTTTTTGTTTTTTTTTTTGTTTTTTTTTTTGTTTTTACATTTAGAAACGCTCTCCCTGACGTTCCAACACCAGCGGTGGCGGTCGCAGGCCTCCAGCGCTTGTGTTGGAGCCACCGCTTCCAATCCCGCTACTCCATCAAGCGCCACTAGCACCGACGATGCAGGATCTAAGGTTTATATTTTTTATTTCTAGAATTAAAAAGTTTTTAAAATATGGAAAAAAATTCAGTTCTCAAAAAATTAATAAATCACAGATTTATTAAAATTTCCCACTAATTCATAAAAGTTAAATTTTTTTACTGTAGATCTAATATCTCTTATGTTAAAATTTAGATTTTTACACCAAAAAATTTTAATTTTTTTAATAAAAATAAAGTATATTAACAAAAATCTCAACTTTCTAGATACCAACATCACCATCAAGAAACTTCAAATCTAATGCAAACTAACATAAGATGAAATAAAAATAGATCTAATTCTAAACAAGAAGATAAAAAATATGAGCAACCCTATCTCGCTCTGATACTAATATAAACCATGTGTAAAAATAACTCTTGTTTAGAGGTTACCATTCCCGAATATTTTGGAGGGATCGCTACACATCTACTCTTGATCTTTGAATAATGGCTGGAGGGCGACCACATTGATTCGACGAGAAGCTCCCGCATATCACCCTGCGACTACTGTATAAAGCAAGAGCTTGATCGGAGAAGGAATTGACGGCTTTGTGAAGGTTCATGGTCTTTTCTCTCATTTTTTCATCATGAAAACTACATATGTATATATAAAGGGCTTAGAGATAGAATCCTACACATATTAGGATTATGAATTTCTTATCTCTAAGATAAGATATTGTCCACCCACTTATTTGGGTGTCTATCTATCAATAATAAGCAATAGTTTTCATTGCAATGATGTGGAGGAATTGACATCCCTTTAAGTCTTTAATTATGCTTGGTTGGAGGGGAGGGGATGAAAGATGCATGCTTTTATAGTTTATTTTCTCTAATATAAGAAGAATCCCTTCAAATAGTTTATTAGTTCTAAGATAAAAGAGAAGAGATTCTTCTCTCTCTAACTTTTTAGTTTATTTTGTGGTGTCCTCTCTCCTCCCTCACTCTATATCACCCTCTAAAAACCCCAAATCAAAAGGTGACAGAGGGGAGGGACAAAACTTAGATTTGCCTTTCCTCTAAGAACCCTTACCAAAGGCAAATCTAAGTTTTGTCCCTCCCCTCTGTCACCTTTTGATTGGGGGTTTTTAGAGGGTGATAGAGAGTGAGAGGAGAGGAGGAGAGGGAGGGGACACTACAAAGTAAACTAAAAAGTTAGATAGAAAAGAATCCCTCCAAGTTGGGAGGATTCAAGAGGAGAAATAAAATGAACTATAAAAGCATGCATATCTTCTTCTCTCCCCTCCAATCAAACATAAAGACTTAAAAAGACGTCCGTCCCTCCATCTCATCGCACCTCCCCTCACCTCACTTCCCTCCTCAAATCCCTACCAAACCAAGCCTAATAGAAGGCAAGAATTGCTAAAAAGCAGGGTAAAATAATTGAAAGTGTTGATAGTAGCCAAAATATGAAGAAAAACAAGGAGCTCTTCACTCGATCTCATGAATCCTTTTGGTAGACTATTCAATAATCCTCTTTTATCCCAGTTTAGAATACAAAATAAGGAGTGAAAAAATTAACATATTAAGCACTTGATTTCTATTTTTCACGTAACATATTTGTATAAGCTTTGTTTTGTTTAATGTAAGCTAACATACCTGAAGAACCACACTGGAAAATATAACCACTACGAAGCTACTTACAACAAAGGGTTCTTTTTCGATATTAGTCCCTTATATCTTTCGCGGTTTGAAATGAGTCCCTCAGCGTATTGAAATCATTATTAGGTCTCCCAATTCTCATGAGTTGTTTAAACACCATCCCTCTAATTCATATTTCTGAATGTGACTGGAGTGACTAATTTCAGAATAATTTAAGAATCAGGGTACCTAACGATAGTTTCAATGATTTGAGGGACTCGTTTCAAAGTAACTTGAGAACTGGGGAACCTAACGGCAATTTCGATGGTTTGCGGGACTGATTTCAAACTAAATTAGGAAATGGGAGATCTAATAACAATTTCAGTCATTTGAGGGAATAATTTCCAAGTACGAGAGACTTGAGGGATTAATTATGAAAAAGCAAACCCTACGACAAATGGAGACGGTCAAAATGATGGTCATAAAAAGCAGCCAACCAGCATCTGACACGCAAGAGAGGGAGAAGTGACCCAACAAAGCAAGGACCAAGACCTGGGCAGCACTCGCACATACACTTGCAGAATCTGCTCCTTTTTGCTTTAATTAGAAATCTAGGATACGGCCGGCCATGCCCAAGATTTAATACAAACTTGGACCTGTAGGAATCTCTTCACAAAGCCTCTCTCTACTGCCTCTCAAGCCTCCAACGAAGGCTAAAGACTAGTCATAGTTTAGCTAAACTTAGGAGAAGTGACCAGTTTTCATCAGCCCTAAACAAATTCCATTTCCACGTCAAACCTCCTCCCTCTCTATTTTTCGACATTGCATATAGGAACTGAGCATTGAGCTTGGTCCCACCCTCCAACAAGAGCTGATGACATTGAAAAGGCATCATTTCCCAAAATATATGTTAGTTCCAAAACCATATAGTTGAGTAAAAAGGATGAAACTGGCTTCTGCAGGCATGCACTTTCCATTATATGAAACCATTGAGAAAAGACAGGAGAGTACTGGCAGCTCACCACACGTGAAATAGCCTTCCATTTATCTTCTGCGCCTGATGGAAGAGGATAGCAATGGAAAGGAAGTGGGATCCTCATCAAGATTTCAATTTCTTCGAATGACGAAATCGATGCATAAGCGTTGTATATCATTCACATATCGATCAAATTCTTGCAGAACACTAGCTGTTGTTCAACTCGCGCGGTATAATTTGTAAGAGTTAGTTACAGAGAAACAGTACCCTTCCTCCTACAGTTGTATTAAGCACAACTTTGCAAGTTTGTAAAAATCGGGAAAAAAAATAAATAAAGTAGGCTTCAAAGAACAGGATGATCACTGATAATTGTATTGGTTGTGCGACGACTATGGGAATCATCTCTGTCAACGAGCAGAAACAACAAGCAGGAACAACAAGCAGAAGCAAGTGGGCCTGCTTTTTTCAAAGGTACAAGCCCCAGGCATCTCGGCCGTCCCACTGCACCAACAGAACACCATGGCCGCTAGCTAGTGATTGTTTTGGTGGTGCGGATGCTGGAATTCTTCTCTCTCGACACCCCACGGTAACAACAACAGGAACAAGCAAGTAACCGTGCTGGTGGTTGTACCATGAAATTAACAATCTGGCAAAGTTGCTTGCTTGCTTGTTTGTTGTTGCTGTCGTTGTGGGATTCCAGCAGAGACAGAACTCCAGCACCGCACCTCCAAAACAACCACTTGACGATCATGGTGTTTTGGTGTTGCAGTGGGAAGGTCGAGATGCCAGCCGGTGGTTGTATCTTGAAAACAGTCGGGTACAATTGCTTATTGTTGTTCTTCTTCTTGTTGTTGTCGTGGGGCGTTGATATAATAGATTAGCTAGCCCCAGCTTCGCACTACCAGAACAATTCCAGAACACCGTCGAAATGTATTTATTTATTTATTTTTGTAATAATCAGTAAACTGCATAAGAAACAATTCCAGAACACTGTCGAAAATGTAAGCATGACGTACTTTCCTGGCGAATCAGTCAGTGCCAAATCAGCGTCATTATATACATGAATACATGTAGTGTAGAGTTGGAACAAAAAATTGTACTACAGAAAGAAGTAACTTTTTCTTTCATATTCTAAACAAACTCCACTAATACAACAGGAATTCTGAACAAAATTTTCAGAAGTGGGCATTACCTCAACAGCCATTCCTCTTCAGCTTTTATACAGTTTGTTTCATCAGTGATGGATTTTCCCCCCAACACACATTCATTGGATTGATACGCATCTGTGCAATGTTCGTAGACTCAAAATGCATCTGTGCACGGGCTGGATTTCATCAATAGTACTCTGTTTTAGGTTGATGGAACTTGATAACATGTCAACAAGGGTATGTCATCGCTATCAACTCCCTAGAATGAGCTGCTGCATCAGAACAGCCAGAATGCTGCCGATGGAGATGTTGATTACATTGACAAGGTCGTTGTTGAGCTACAACGAAAGAAGTCATGGTCTTGTTTGTTATCTTCACAGGGCAAAGCATAAAAAAAACCCAAAGGATTGACAGTGTAGCTACAAAAAATTCCATGAAAAATGTTGTGTTAATTGGTAGATGCATGCTATCAGAAAGCAGAATCTTTTGGTACATTCTTTTTTAAACTACAGGAAAACTCAAAACTTGTCAGGTTCATGCCAAACCCAAAAATGAAGTGAAACCATGTGGACTGTTTCCAACTTGCAACAATCTATTTGACAGGAAATGCCAAAATGATCTGGTAACACTATTTAGTTCTGGCTGTGTATCAAAATGAAATGATTAACCATTAAGGGTACATGCTTAGCTTTTCCGCTCACAGCTTAAAAGAGCTTTATCTATCTGAGGCCCATGCATATCTCCTTTTTATCACCAACTCCAACCTATGAAAACAATCTACAATTCTTCCAGAAAAGTACATAACCATAACCATATTCCTTATTCCCATTTCAGTTCTTGCTTAACATATTCCAGATGAGAGAAGTATTTTTCTCATTGGAGGGTCTTGGTAAATATTTTTAGCACTTTTCTGTTCTGCTGTAGTTGGCTGTCTACCAATTAAATCATTCATAACCTTAATTGCCTTGTCATCCTCATACTCCAAGTTAGCAGACAACCAACTGATGCAAATCCCAGTTTTAGCACTCATAATCTATGATATTCTTCCCTGCAATATTAGAGCTTTTCCCTAAGTTCTGAGCAGCTTAACATTCATGCACATATATGATACATATATGATATATCTCTGTTGGCTTTATGGTTCATCACAAGAACATAACCCCTCACCAACATTCAGTTACATATATGTCATTCTTGGGTTTATGGTTCATCACAAGAACATAACACCTCGTCAAACACCACCCAAGTTATGTCATATGTCGTACGCTGCTCATATTTAACAAATTGTGCATCCTCGATTTCCAGTTATCACATTCCTAGCATTTAAAACCTGGCACAATAAGACACTACCATGTACTGGCTTCATGTTTTAAACTATAAGAAGCATTCTCATAAATAAAGATACGGTCTCACAGGACTCCATTGTCTTTTTCCACACAGTTATGGATTTGAGAAGTCCAAAAGTATGATAGCTTTTCGTAAGTGATATAGTAGGAAGGTATACTGTTCAATAATCATGTGAAATACGGACCAAAAGGTAAACAAAGATGCAAATTGGTAAACAGACAAATTGACGTCAAGAATATCTTACCCATTGAAAACCCTCCTTATCTTGTAGTGCAGCACCTATCAGGCTCTCACCAAAATTTGCAATCTGGGACGCTATAACACATACAACAGCCTGCGATACATCAATCTGCACGAGAAAAGTAACAAAGATGGTGAAAAATGAAATAAGTTAAATGTAGAAAAAGAAATATGAGCAGTACTCGTAAATGTTAATAGTCATACAGGAGGAAAGAACAGAATATGTCAAGCGTAGCCAAAAAATGATTGATAACTTAGCAGAGCATCCAAGAGATCAAAGGGACCACACAAGAGTTCTTTATCTCATGCGAATGCCTGGTGATTTATTGTGGGCATTAAAAACTCAACAGTTCAATAATTAACATTATTTACCTATATGTTCTTGATTTATCGGTAAGTTTCCATCAAGTGATCATGATAACATTGATACATTGCCTAGATGAAGAAAACATAAAGCAACGACCACAGTTTCCCTCATGTAGTGCTGTGGTTTATAACACACAAGTAACACAACATTAGTTCCTCGGAAACATTGGCTGATCTTACTTGGCCACAATCACAGTCAATAAGATCTAAGAACAAAAGAAAGTGAACAAACAAAAACCACAGCAATTTCATGTGATTTAACGGCGCTTCCTCTTTTAAAAGAAATGGAGTTGGGGGTAAAAAAGTACTCTTATTCCACAGGTTTATTCCTCTTTAACTAATTGGACGTAGACAAAAATGCCAATGTTTAATATTTATGGGACTCATGAGGTCAAGACCTGCTCAATAGGGTATTGGAGAAAGAATTGATCTAGTTTAGATTAAGACATCTTGTTTGGGTTGTTGATTCAGTCTATTTTGTACTAGGTTATTTACCTTTGAGTCTACTTGTTTGGTTTAGTATTTTGATCGAGTCTATTTGTATAGTTGGTTGATTCTATTTTAAAAACTCCATAAACATTCTTGTAATTTCAGATTTGAGATGAATAAGGAGTGACTTCGATGAGATTTAAATGGATGCATGTGACTTGCAATTGGCGTGAGACCAAACCGAACACTAACTATAACTGCCCTCTTATTCTTCCTCCTCTCTTGCTATCATCACCCTAACCTCTCTATTCTTCTATGTTTCCTTGTCCTATTTTCCTCCTATTTTCCTGAAGCCAAGCAGCCCCACATACCCGATCTGCTCCCATATCTTCTCTCTTTTCATTTTCCCTGTAAAAAAAACAAAATTAGCCCCTCTACTCACTCTCAGGCATTGCCTTTGACAAGATCCAAATAACAATTAAAATAAGACACCGAATAACTTGACTGACATCGATATTGCCATACAATTATATACAGGCACCAACATAGATTCATGTAACACTAATATACTGAGCATGTACGCTTTTCTTTATCATTTCTCATCTCTTATTGTTTGTCACTGCTTCACCTCTTTTCTTTATTAACACCTTGTTTGGGCTGCTCTGAAACCCTGGATTGCATGTCCAAATTTTCAATTTGGGTACATGGATCAGGAGTAGTTCGCAAATCGAGGTCTGCTGACAGCATTCTCGTTTCCTGCACCTAATCAACACATCCTCTGAGAGGCTTGAACTGCCATAAATTCTATAAGCAAAGAGAAGCCAAGCAGGGTCCAACCCAGTATGATCCCCTCTATCCCAACAAAGAATCACATAAGAACGAAATACAAAGGGTCCATCTCTTTAATACATATATAGTGAACGCATTAATTGATCGGATGCTTGTCATATGCAAAGTTGTAGAAAGCTAAAGCAACATAGTAGGATAGGTCTTTGACTTTGTCAGTTCTTAGCAAGCTTAACCTAAAATAGCACCAAGGAAGTTTTGGAAAAAAAAAAAGACAAACAGCAAAGCCAACAAAAAATAGGAAAATTTTAGGGGAAAATAAAATTTAAGCACTTGCATAACAAAGAAAAAATTTAACTGATACAAAAGCCTAAATGAGAATGATTTAAAAAAAGATATTGATATTAGAATGTGAAAATGTTTTAGCTGGAATTAAATAGCCCAATATGTGGAACACAAACCCAGAGGGCGTTTGCAATTGATAAACTTAATTAGATGGTCCTAATAGTTGTGCCATGTGGCCTGCTGAAAGGGGACGCACTACCCAATCCACAAGGTTCTTTATCAGGGTCAAAATTATGTCCACAATTTTTACAATCCTGACCTTTTTGTCCTAAACCTTGTTTTTGATGCTCGCATGCATTCCATGTGCCAGTAGCTATTATGGTTATCAAGGAGCAAACATTTGGTCAACTCATGACTCATGTATGTTGCGGGTTTATCTCTGGCTTGAAATTAGGGTCTTCCTCATATTAGACCCTAGATACTATCCTCTTCTTATATTAGACCGCCAAATCTTCATATTTGTAAGCCCCAAGTCTTTATATTTGTTTGCAAAGAGGTTTTGTTTAAAACAACACAATTGACTTGGAGAAGTAACTTACAAAT
This sequence comes from Asparagus officinalis, assembly GCF_001876935.1. Classification (NCBI taxonomy): domain Eukaryota; kingdom Viridiplantae; phylum Streptophyta; class Magnoliopsida; order Asparagales; family Asparagaceae; genus Asparagus; species Asparagus officinalis. The sequence continues at coordinate 365,780 of NW_017972282.1, forward strand.
ATGGGAGTGTTATTTAATACAACTTAATGAATTTAGGGGTGTAAATAACAAATATGAGGTTTGGGGATATTCTAATATGAAAATAAGGTGGAATTTAGGGTCTAATATGGGAAAATTTCTTGAAATTATCTTCACTAGCTTGGCTGCTTTTTTCTGAATCTTTACAACATGGAGAGTTACATTCTTCTCAAGAACCCCAAACACACTATTAACTCAGTTAATGCATTCAAATCTTTCTTACTGAATACTAATTATAATACATTGTGGTTATCGGCTCCATATTAGATATCTTGAAATTAAGCATAAATTTCAAGAACTTCCATACTGGAATAAATTTGTGGGAAAATATAATTAAATATTAGAAGTAGATCAAAACCAATCCTCGACATGAGACTACAACACTTACCGAGGTAATTTTCAACTGACTTAATTATAGGAACGCACAAGAGTTTTGTGTGTGTATCTTTACTTGATAATCTCTATTATCACAAGCATGATTCCCCCTCCTGACAAAAAAATTGGTTCTGCTTCTTTTGAGAAGGCTAATTGCCTAGGTAAACTTATAATTGTTGATCATGTATAGGTTGAGCTCATGCAACCAAGGACCTATCCACAAAAAAATCTACCAGTGTAAGAGCCTCAAAGAAGGAGGATGATATATTTATTATAGGCTTCAACTCCAAGGCCACGAGAAAGTGAAGGACCCAAAAAAGACATTGCAATGACTTCTTTGGGAAGACATGCCAACTGAGCAGCCAGCTTCTGAAAAGGAGAGACCATCGAAATTAGCAACCAACTACTAGTTTTCTGTATAAAAACATTGTCTGAAAGTTCTGGGTTGATAATATTCACTCCTTGAATGTAGAACTCCGGTGCAATTTGGAATATGACTCTTTAAGCATTATAAATTCTTTTCAAATGAGCTGATGATTTTTTTTTTCCCAATACAGAAGTGCAGCAGCAACCATATCAATGAAATTCTTCTTGGAGGTGTTTGTTCTTGGGGATGACCACTAACATCTCTAATTTGTCCTACCATCAGCTAGCCTATATTCCATCATAAAACATATGTTGATGTAATTTTCTAATTAATGAAAAAGATATGTCGACGCTAAGCATATTAGATATCATTTCCGTATCCTTTAATCAAACGACATCAATGTATACAAACTTCATAATAGTATATTTCCTTGATTATAATCAACAAAGTTCATGTGTAATCAACTTAGAACTTGAAAATACAGAAGCAGAAATTGTTTACCTCTCTCATTAAATATCCAACACTTGCAAGAAGAATTGATGCTAAAAGACCAGCAACAGTTCCCTCCAAGCTAACAGCTCCTTCAGTTCCTCTTGGAACCACCTTAAATGTTGTGACAAGATACCTGCTTTTAAGTACAAAATATAATTCATTACTGTGGATCTCCTTGAATATCCTATGATAAAAGGAAGAGGAAGTAAAGTAAACTGGAGTCCTGTGTTCCTAAAATCAAAAGAGACCTCCACAGGTTAAAGAAATCCTCATTTCAGTAAAAGAGAAGCTGACAAATCAAATGAAAAAATAGCAGGTAGGTCATTTTCTTGATGCTTAGATCACTTAGCAAGCTTCACGGATAAGTCATAAACTACAGTTAGTGATATAAGATGTCCCCAATATTGCTTTCATTACATTACAAAGCAAGCATACTAAGATAATTGGGTATTTGAGTAAAAGACAGCCAATCAAACCAGATCACATGTTTTTGCAAGATGAGGCAGAAGGCTAACAGGACAGTTCTTGCACAAACTGGCAATCTTGATGCTTTTGGATGGGACACATATCTGAACCAAAACTTGAGCAACTATTGAGGTAAGGCAAAAGATACGCACTTGTTGATGCAAGACGGTGAGTGATCTCTATAGATCTTCTATAGCTAATACCTCATTTAGTATAGTACTTTTAAGTCCATACACAAACCTATGTGAATCTATCAAACAGAAATAAATGCAGGTCATCTAAAATGAAAAAGTAAACTAGAATCAAATGGATTTTACTTGTGTAATTATGTACATGAAAGCCATACATTTTCTAAACAAGATATTTAGTCAGCATGAGCATTTTTGTGCCTAGCTTCAGCATGGTCATTGACTTGTTTAGTCATGCAGATGGTTCATGTCATTTTGGCATCCTTATGAAAGATCCTACAGAATCTTTAGCATGCTCACACACACACACACACACACACACACAATCCAACACCTTCAGACCAGCAATAGGTCAACTCAAGGGTGGTTGAAATCATATGGCACAAGGAGACTTAGTGAAGGAACGAACGAACGAACGAGCAGATAAGCTAGCAGGTGGAACCAGCTGGCTAGAAGTGGCAGACAAAATAATAATTGGCCTCACTGGAACAACTTATTTCTTGCATCTATTTGCTGTTAATTTTTCTTAAGAGCAATGTGGAAAGGAAACTTCTATACTGAAGTAGTGACTGTGTCTCAAAATCCATGTGATCTTTGAGCACTTTCACAGACATCCTTTGAAATGACAATTCATGGATATTCTCTGAATATGGTCAAAGACGCTTGTCTAATTTGTCCTCAAGATTAAAGTGTACTTCAATTTTATACACTTTTAACATGATCTACTTTGACAATAATATGATAATTCTTTGATATATAATATAACATTGGATAGCTTATTGAAATGTTCATAAACAAAGGTATAAGAAAAACAACTTATTAAATTTTTAAAAAAAAAGCTATGGTAGTGTAATATGCGAGCTTGTTTAAAATATCAGATGCCCAAATGCACACAAAAATTATTTGCTAATTCTTGAAGTTTAATTATCATAACCAATTAAAGCTTGGGCTTAAGAGAAAAAAGTAGAAATAAGATAGTTTTTCACACTTTTATCTCCATCAAAATCCATTGTCAATGATTTACCATGTTAATAAGCATGTTTTTTTCTCTCCATGTGTACGCAAGTGCATGTGTGTTTGAGATTGTTATATCCACGTCATACCGAAATCCAAGATTGTCTTTAGAATTAGTTCATGTCATGTAGCACAGATTTTGGTGTTACAGCCTTCTTATGTACAGACATATCCGTAACTTCAGATTTTACTCATGGCAGTATGTATGTACATGTGCCTGTGTATAGGGGATACATCTTGTGAGGCACCTCATACCCATTTTTCCACACATACCAAACACGCGTGTTCGCATGCACCTGTGCACACACGCATTCACACATATGTATATGTATATGGGTTTGATGATTATGAGCTGGAAGTTAATTTTCTTAACTGAGCTACCAAGAGGTCAAGGGCAGTGAGACCCACCCATCCGATGTGATTTACATGGTGAGCCAAACACCTCCGACCTTGGTAGTCATTTAGAAAAATGAATTGCCATCTCATGCCCATTATTTCACACACACGTGCGCGCGCACACACATGCACACTAACTTCCAGACCAACCAGAAGAAGAGGAAGTACACAACTAAAAAAGTATTGATTTCTGACCAGGAGGATCCCATTTCTAGTCAACTTTTATCATGCATGAATCACCATAAGAGTTCCAACAAGGCAGAAAACAATTAACTTATGATCCCATAAAGGTGTCTCAGATTAGAGACTGTGCCAGAGTAGCGAAGTGTACATCACAGAAAGAATTAGGAAAGATAACATACAAAAACATCTTCATGAGACCAATATATGAAACGGTAAAATTATGCAATTCAACAAATGGGCACTCATGTTTGTCCACAGATGTCTAGTAAGTATGTCGATGCACAATGCAGTACCTATAGACTACATGACAATGTGTCCTTGGCTAGTATACAGATATAAACTCTGTAAGCATGAACCTGAAGAAGATTACAATAGGACAATTACTGAAAGAAAGAGGAGTAATATTACTGTTAGTATTGGCTCTTTTGAACTACATAATTAGACTGCAACCGTCCATCATAATGTGAAAAACATGTCAATGGAGTGAGCGAGTCCCGAAAATTAACTGCTTCCAGATGTTGCAGAAATAGTGGAAACACATTGAAAAATCATTTAGACATGAAATTTAACTATAATTGTATGGAAAACTTAAATGCAAAGGAATAAGCATCACAGGAACTGAAAACAGACGAAAGATCAAACTGGCCCGATAGTTATAACTAGCTAATCTCACAAAAAAACCATCTTATCAACAATGAACTACGCTTAAAATATGCTCAATAATTAAGAAAAAATTTACGTTGTTTTCCCATATGCCTTGCCGATCTCACTGGAAACTGTATCACTTAATTTTGTACAGAAACTGGCAACAAAGCCAAGTTGCCAAAGTCCAGCAAAAGCAGGCCCACCTATTCCATTTATAGATAGTAAAGAACAAACACATCCGGCTGCACTGGAACCAATAACACTTCCTGGTCCTCGCCTCCCTCTCCTTTTCTCAGCTACCCCCTGAGCTTCCTTTTGTGTTATCTTTAACTTTGTTACAGCTGTGCCCTGCATATCTCGAGATGTTAATAATGTTGATCCAACTAATTGCCAACAGCAGTACAATTCAAATACATAGTAAACAAATTGAGATTTGTGAACTGAACCCTTTATTGTGTTATTAGAATAAAAGTCTGAAGCACAGGGGAAAAACAAAAATTCATAAAAGAAACTTAGTGAAATATAGATAGAGAAACATTGACAACCTCCAAAGAAATAAAATACAGCAGTAAAAATAAGTCTTGGACTGTAATGTCTGCCGTGAAAAGAGAAAAAGATAAGTATTTGGACAGCTTAGAAAAATCATATAGAAGCTTAGATAACTTATTTCTATAATAAATTAGAAATAAGAAATACACCTAAAAGGCTAAAAGTGGCGCAAAACAACTCTGTGACTCTGCCATATTTAACACTCATAAACAAGGTAAAACCAAATGAATCTAACAATACCCTTCCTAGATTTTTATGTAATAGGTTATGCGAAAAACATTAATATGACAAACGCCACTCTGCAAATGAATGTTTGCAGCTTATCTTAATATTAAAAAAGGTCAAGCAATAGGCATCCCATGACATGGATCCACATGACAAAAGATGAATCATACACATGGACTAAAACGTTTTTTCATGTGGCTGGCCCTTCGAGTATTAAAAGTAATATTGACCAATGAAATCTCCATTAGAAGCTGAAGTTGGATTAAGTCTTAATCTGTTTAATCAGAGCACCAACTTTATAGAAGTTCAAACAAAACTTTTCATGTTTTTTCAACAAAAGCAGCAAGTCATTCTGAGAGACAAATATGACACAGCTTAAGCTTCCATGAATAAACACTTTAAATGCTAATTTTATATAGGCCATATTGTTAGATTTTGAATGTAATATGTTACGCCAAAAACATTAATACGACAAAAGCCACTCTGCAAATGAATTTTTGCAGCTATCTTAAAATTAAAAAATGTCAAGTAATAGGCTTCCCATGATGTGGATCCACATGGCAAAAGATGAATCATACACATGGACTAAAACGTTTTTCATGTGGCTAGCCCTCCGAGTATTCAAAATAATCTTTACCAACCCCATCAGTAGCTAAAGTTGGATTAAGTCTTAATCTGTTTAATCAGAGAACCCACATTGTAGAAGTTCAAACAAAAATTTTCATGTTTTTTCAGCTAAAGCATCAAGTGATTCTGAGAGGCAAATATGACATAGCTTAAGCTTACATGACTAAATAATTTAAACGCTAATTTTATATAGGCCCTATTGTAAAAGTGACCAAGAGGGCACCAGTCAATGGCAAGTAAATTTTTTAAATACTCACACCCGATACACCAGTTATACCAAACAATTTTAGCCTAAGCAAATTCTAGTGAATCCCACTGATACTAAGCTGTCATTCTTGCCATGTCACAATTTAATATGGCATTTTATTGATATCTATCTGATGCTATGCCTCGGAGGCATACCCAAAGAATAAATTCAACTTAATCTAGTTTCCAAAGAGAGCATTGAAAAATTTTCTTACTCAGTGCACTAGAAAGGAGGTTCCAAGCTACACATGGCCAAGTAGGCAATAGTTCCTTTGCTAAAAGAAAGCTTTTGTAATTTTGGAAAGCAGAGCATAGAAGTAAGTTATCGCTCAGGCTTTTTGGGACTTTAACAGCTAGAAGCGGCAAAAAGCGTAAAGTAACAAAGCAGTCCAGTTTAAATATGTATAAATATGTCAGAGGAGAGGACTTAGAGGAGGAAGTGGCTTTGACTGGAGAAGGAGGTGGAGGAGTTTTCACTGAGATAGTGATGGTGATGGTGAGCTTTGACCAGAAGCTCGAGAGAAGATGATGTTGTGATGATGAAGGCGGAGCTTGTTGGAGAAGGATTTAGAGGTGGATTTGGTGGTGGGAGGCGAAAGAATTAGCTGGAGGTAGTGAACAAGGGTGTGAGAGTTATCGTAGTAAGTTATCGCCCAGGCTTTTTGGGACTTTAGCAACTAAAAGCGGCAAAAAGCGCAAAGTAACAAAACGGTCCAGTTTAAATATGTATAAATATGTCAGAGGAGAGGACTTAGAGGAGGAAGTGGCTTTGACTGGAGAAGGAGGTGGAGGATTTTCCACTGAGATAGTGATGGTGATGGTAAGCTTCGACGAGAAGCTCGAGAGAAGATGATGTTGTGATGATGAAGGCGGAGCTTTCTGGAGAAGAATTTAGAGGTGGATTTGGTGGTGGGAGGCTACAGAATTAGCTGGAGGTAGTGAACAAGGGTGTGAGAGTTATCGCAGTAAGTTATCGCTCAAGCTTTTTGGGACTTTAGCAGCTAAAAATAGCAAAAAGCGCAAAGTAACAAAACGGTCCAGTTTAAATATGTATAAATATGTCAGAGGAGAGGACTTAGAGGAGGAAGTGGCTTTGACTGGAGAAGGAGGTGGAGGACTTTCCACTGAGATAGTGATGATGATGGTGAGCTTCGACGAGAAGCTCAAGAGAAGATGATGTTGTGATGATGAAGGCGGAGCTTGCTGGAGAAGGATTTAGAGGTGGATTTGGTGGTGGGAGGTGACAGAATTAGCTGGAGGTAGTGAGCCAGGCTGTGAGAGTGGGAATTAGGGTTAGGGTCTATTTTCGTCTCGAGTCACACAAGCGGAGAGGATGGAAGAAAAGAATAGAGGCTTTTACTTAAGAAAATGGGTTAAGGTCGGGTTCGGGCTGATTACAATATAAACCTGTATTTGTTTTTTTATAAAGCGTAGCTAAGCACTTAAAAGCACTTTTCAGTGCTTTTAAATGCTTAATGGCATCTTTACGAGCTTTGTGACATGTTTTCAAGCAGAAAGTGTCACGTCCGACTTCATTGGCCGCTTTCCACGAACGCATAGTGGTGAGACACCGCTTTTGTCGTGTGCATTGCTTAAGCAGCCAAAAGCATAGCCTTTTTCAACAGTGATGTGTAGTATCATTGCCCTCCAACCAAATTATGTTTATGTAGTATCCCTGCACTCCAAAAAGAACATCTTTTCTTGATGCAAGAAGAACAATTCTTGCGTATTTAAATAACACTACCAAGTCACTGAGAGATGCTTATTTTTTCTGACACTCTTCTCCCTTGCGCTCTATATTCATGACGGGGCATCAAATAGAAGGCATGATGAAAGATTGTAACCCAAGTAGTGATCATTCTAAACTATTTTCTGACACATGTTTTGAGATGAGACATAGAGCAGTCACCAAGTGATGCAACTGCTAGTTCTCCACTCCAGCTTACTAGTACACTCCAGCTTACTAGTAGAGAAATGAATTTAACAAGAACTTCCATATATTTCCTTATAACAATTTGCCTTCTTCTCAATCCCCATCTTGAACATAACAATAACCTTAGCATCGGTTATTATTACAATATTCAATGAGCTATCGAAACATGACACTAAATGTATATTACATCAAGTGGGAAAAGCTAATTGTTTGAAGTCCACAGTTATTTTCATTTCACAGGTCAATCTGTGTTAGAAATAATTTCCAGAGGAAATAAAAGTTTTTATATTGGTTATAGATTTAAATGGGGTTGTTCCTATAAATAGAGTTGTAAAATGTAAACTTTTTAGATCCTCTTTCTTTCACTTTTAGTGACCAATACTTAAACATTTATGTAGCATTTGGATATATCACTCAGGCCCTTCAGAATTCCTAAAGCTTTTTCCTGTGTCAGATTTTAAAACTTTTACCTATTGAAGCTAATACTAGTCTACCATCAACTTTGATACGTTTTACATTCTTCTACAAATAGAACAGATATACACCTTCCATGTATCTATCAATCCATTCTACATAGATAAGACATATCTGGGGTTTATAGACGGTGTTCAATACTTCTATAATTTCCTTGAAGAAATCCAGGAAAAGTGGCACACAATGGACTGCGTGATTCCATTTACTATGACTTCAAATGTAATTCTATAATCCCTTATCTTCTCCTTTAAACAACTGATTCAGGAACATCAGAGTTGCAGATGCATTTGCTCAGCTTTGCCTTGACTCTTGATCATGCCAACCCAATTATCACTCGCACGGCTCCTGAATCCCTTGTGAAGTTTGCCGAGGCAAACAGCCTTAGGCGTGTTTCATCTAGGTTTATTGTTCTTTAGTCCTTTTTCCCTTTCTATTCTTTCCTTTGTCCCGGAAAATAAAGAACATCAGAGTTATTACTTATATCATATAGAAACCGTGAAACTATCTGCTTCATCTGAATATGAACGAATGTAATTTTCCCCGTTTTCTTTCTCTTCTTGTTTTGTTTTTTCTCATAACAAATCAGTTACTTCTACATTTCATTTCATTTCTCCACACAGTAGAGCTGCGGGGTTCACTGTTTCTACACCCTTTCTTCACATTATCTTGAACTTGTTGTATTTATAATTTAGTTTAGGAGAACTACTAGTTTCATATGGCCACAGCGTATCATGAGGATTTCAGAATCTAGATTATACGCCCAAGTACCAATCAAGGTTCAATGAAATCCAAATCTTCGTATAACAACTGCCATAAGCTTACTATAAGCTTACTATAACGAAATAAGTGGCGACGAGCAAGAATCCAGAACCCCCAAAAGCCCTCCACGTCAAGATCCCCAACGCCAGAGCAGCTCCGATCCCCGACGCCGAGAGCCCGGACACGACAACAGGCGACCCGACGAGAAATATCAGCAGGTTGCTCGCGATCGCCGATTTCCACGTCGGCGGCGAGGTCGCGACGAGATCGAGGACGGTGGATTGGAGCCCGGAGAGGTGCTGGAGCGAGAGGGACTTGGGAGGAGGCAGTGGCATTTTGGAAACCCTAGGTTTTGGATTGAGGAGAGCTAGGGTTTTGGGGGTCGGGATGAAGGAGGGAGGAGAGAGGAGAGGGACGTTGAGGCGAGTTGAAGGGAATGAGAAGGCCATTCGTGGGGGCGCGGAGGAGAAAAAGTTGGGTCTTTTCGGGCTCGTCGTGTTCTTTTGTGAGGAGGAAGGAGGCTGGGAGTCATTGGATCCGTATCCAATGAGAAACTAGTGTGAAGTAGTTGAAGCGGCTTCGGGTTGTTGATGTCCACCAAAAATTACAGTACACTGAATTCTAATTTTAAAACGTGACTGGGTTTTTTTTTTTTTTTTTTTTTTTTTTTTTTTTTTATTTTTTTTGCGCGCATGGACTGAAAGGATAATTTTATCTGAGTTGAACTAGACTACTATGTATTCGACATGTTACCAATGTAATTTTTCTAGAAATGATTGTCCAAACTCATGAATATGATGTAGTACATATGAACTATCAACAAATATAATTACAAAGGATCAACATTGTTAACACATGTATCATATGTCGTGAAAATCAACGTTAAAATTTTCATAAAGTTACCTAATATTCGCTCCTCGATACACAGTTCAGAATATATCGAAATCATTTAAAATTTTATTTCTAAGTAATTCATTTGTAGATAATATCTACCTGTTTCGATTTTTATTTGCAAACTCTAAGTTTTAAAATTAGGTTGATAGTATTCACATGCTAGATATTATTGATAGTAGCCTAAACTCACTTCATTTTATCATATGCAAGGTAATAATACTATATATTATATATATAATATAAATTTAGTATTATACTTAATATATATTAATATATATATATTATATATATATATATATTATATATAATAGCAATATGAGTATCTTGGTAGTTGAGTGTTACATCCCTCCACTATTCAAATATTGGGACGATATCACTGGGTAGTGATGAGATGAGGATTTGAACATACACACGAAATTGGTGCTTGTAGCACGCACAATCAACTACAACCAACACACACACCATATAATATAATATATATATATATATTATAGAATATAATATATCGAAGATGAGAGAGAGAGAGAGAGAGAGAGCGAAAATAATATAATGGTATGAGGTAAAGCAATCGTGCACTCAATTCAAAGGGACCACATTCACATGGGTTGAGGAGTACATGAGGATATGCAACCATTTGAATAAGTGGAGGTGATTATGTCACCTCACTACCAAGTACAAATTTTTGTGTTTGGTACCAAGCATACCCATTATTCTCATATATATATAAGACATCGAGGAAGCGTAGCTGAAGATTGTCATGCCAAAATTACAGTTTTAAAATCAAACTCCAAAAAATACATTGTTATTATTTTTAAAGAGGAGCACAGCCATCCACTATCAACACCATCAAAGGTTCATCTTTTAAGGTCCCACCGTAATGTTTCAGTCGCAACAAAGTCTTTAACTAAACAGTTATCAATGGTGAATATACCTTAGCATCAACAATTCAGTTTTTTTGGAGTACAATCTGGAGGTATAGAAAATATTGGGTTCACTCAAAGAGGGTTGTATAATCATGAAAGGGATATACGTGCTAATTTGAAGGGGCATGATAGTGAAATACTTTATGAGTATTTAAAATTGGAACAAGGAAAGAATCCCGCATTTACTTTTCAAATTGAGGCCGATGAGGAACAAAAGATTACTTGTTATTTTTGGTCCGATGCAAGTTCAAGGCGGGCTTACAATTTTTTCGGTGATGTTGTAATCTTTGATACTACTTATAACACTAATCGCTATGGCTTGATATTTGCACCAATAATGGGGGTTAACAATCATGGTCAAACAATTGTTTTTACTTGTGGATTTTTGAATCATGAGAGCGTTGATGATTTTGTATGGTTATTTAATAAATTTTTGGAAAGTATGCCTCGTGGTGCCCCGAAGATGATTATTACTGATCAAGACCCAACTATGACAAAGGCATTCCCTCATGTTCTTCCAAATACTTTTCACAGGTATTATAGTTTGTATAGATTATTAAAAATATTTATATACATAGCCTTTCTTTTTAACACTTTATTTAATTCTTTTGACAGGTATTGTAGTTGGCATATATTAATGAAGTTTTCTGAGAAAATTGATGCAGTGAAGTATAGTATTTATAAAAGTGAGTTCTCGGCTTGCATTTGGAAATCAGAGACTCCTGAAGAATTTGATTTACAATGGGAAAGTTTGATTAAAAAAGTGGGTTAGAAGGAAACAAGTGGTTGCAAGACCAATGTGAACAACCAATGTGAACTTCGGTCAAGATGGATTCCTGCATATGTTAATCACATTTTCTCAGCAGACATGTCAAGTAGCCAATGAGCAAAAAGTGGACATGCATTCTTCAAGAAATTTGTTCCGAAGAATAATTCATTGGTGGATTTTATGATACAGTTTGGCAGAGGACTAGTGCGCCAACGTCACGAGGAGTTGATGGTCGATCACAAAGACGTGATTGAGAAACCTAAACTTAGAATAAATCATGACTTTTTAGAGCAAATGGTTGATGTTTACACTAATAAGATGTATTACAAGTTCGAGGCTGAAGTGTGTGACAGCTTTAACTACAAGTTGTAGTTTGTTAGGGAAACCGACAATCACCGTGTGTATCAAATTCAAAGAAAGAAGCTCGCAACAAGCAAAGTCTGCGAAATCGTTTACGACAAGCAGTTAGATTTGGTTTCTTGTAGTTGTAAAAAGTTTGAAAGCCGGAATCGTTTGTACTCACATTATCTCTTATTTGATGAAATTTGATGCTAAAATATTGCCCGATAAATACATCTTATTGAGGTGGACTAAGTCTGTAAAATCGGGGACAGTTCATGATGATAAAGGCATGCAGATAACCCCTGATAATTCTTATCTTTTAACACGGAGTCAATTTATCCAATCATCTTTGGATTTAGTTGACAAGTCCCTCGTATGTGAAGAAACAAGAGAGATGTTTTACCGATGGATTGCGTAGCATTAATGAGAAAATTGACAAATTTCTTAGTAGTCACATGGCTGTAATGAGCTTCACTGAGAAAAGTAATCCAATATGTAGTAAGATAATAGGTGATGGTACTAGTGCGCATGGTTCTAGTAGTTATGAAAATAGTTTCAATGAACTTGATCAAGTGCGAGCAAAAGGGTGCGGCAAAAGGTTGAAAGGACGAAAAGAGAAAGAAATGACTAGAGTCAAAAATAAAAAATAGACGTTGCCACGGGTGTGGTAAAGTAGGCCAATCACATGTTAAGCAAAATTGTCCGGCACTCACAAATCCGTAAGTAATAATTCTTTTATTATTTATGTTGTCTTATTTTTCACATCTTTTACCTACGATGATACAAATTTGCAAGAGGGTAATGAGTTATCAAGTGAAGATGTGGATCTCTTTGAAGATTAAGAGGATAATGGTTCTGTGAATTGCTGTCAATCACTACTATGCATTTTAACAACTCTGTTATCTCGTTAACAAATTTGCATCATTTACTTGCAAATAATTGGAACATGTGTAAGTTCCATTTACTTGCAAACTATGGCCTTGTATATGCAGACTTCAAATGTCCTTTGGCTCTGAATTGATGTTTAATGCTCCAAGTAGTCTCCTTTTTCATAATAGTACATCATGACTTGTTTGTTTTTGTATTATTTAAATTAAGATGTGTATTCATTACCTGAACAACACTCTTTTTCTATATTCATCTACATCTTTGAACTTTTCTTCTTATGATTCGGAGTGTGTTTCACAAACTGATATTTGTTGCTTGAATCAGGAGCTTGACAATCGGGAGCTGGAATCAGGACATTCTAAGATGTAATGCTCGCGCCTGTAGGACTACTAAAGAGCCATACTAGAATCAGGAGCTTGACAATCTTTGATTTGATTTTTCTAATGAAATGTAATGCTCAGCATGAACTGGGTAAACAAATGTATCACAGGAGCACTCAGTTTTTTGTCAGCTGCTTTGTTAGCTGATTTGCTATTCCTAAAGCTAAATCAACGTTATAGTACTTTGCTCTCAGTTGTTGCTAGTTAAAGATAAAGCTCGTCAAAGTTATTGTATCTTGATTTTCTATGATGGAATTGGTGCCAATGGTGTTTTAATTGTAGTAGGATGTTACATTTTGGCTGGTCACTGATGGTGTACCAGTTGATTTTTTTTTTGAAGAATTACTGATTTTGAATTGTATGTATTTATTTGTTGTAACATATTTAAAAGGTCATTAACTTTATTCTTTTGTTGCCCAAGTGCCACAAACTCTTCTGATTGAGATTCAGAGTAGAAATAGAATCTAATGAATAATCAGTGTTGTTACTATATTTAACACTCAGGCTCAGCTAAACAATCTATCATCAATAAAAATAAGGTAGAGAAGGGGATTTGAATCAGACTTCAAATAAGGTTTCTGTACTTCAATACCATACTCAGATTCTTGTATCATATATAACCATTTACTTAATAATAAACAACTTCACATCAATGTAGAGAAGGGGATTTGAATCAGACTTCAAGCAGCAAGCTTAGATAGCTTAGATAACCAAAAAGCATTTGCAAAGATCACAAAACCACAAAACCTTTCAATAACAAAGCAAGACAAAGATCACAAAACCACGCACAACAGCAAATGTAAGGAACAATACAAGAACATCAGCCACAACTACACAAGAACAAAGGAATTATTTCACTAATATTTAGAAAAGGTCACAAAGATTACAATGCCATAACTTCAGCCAGTAAAAGCAACCTCAATAGACTCAGACACTAAACATCACTGACGCCAAACTAGATACAAGACTCGACAACAACAGACAATACGAGCCCCAGCTAAAACACCAGAGAAACCAAAAATGAAAAGATAACATCACATGTTTTTTGCAATGGAGAAACAAACAAATACCGCAACGATACATACGAGAAACACTACTATTGTAAACAATGAACCTAATACAAAAGCATTGATGGAGAAACTAGCCGTTGCCCCAAGTTTTTCATTGTCCTCATCCAGATTTTGCCTCACTGAATATCTTTGTTCTTGAGCATAAACAGATGTTTGGACATGCCTCGAGCTGGATGCTGAATCACGAGCGAGTGTGTGCTTCTCCCATTCAATCAAAGCCTCTTCGTACCTTGCATACCCTTTGTAGGAGGCATTTGGGAATTTATCTGCCTGAGATTTGCATTCCTCCCAATTATAAAAAATACCACATCGTCGACCTCTCTTCACAACATAAAAACTCTTTCTTGTCATGGATAACCTGAAAATATTTGTATACATGACTTATCAATGGATTTTACTGTATTGGTGGGTTATATTAATTGCTCATGTGGGTAGCATGGTGTGAATTTATTTAAAGTTAGGTATGACTCAACTACCTCCCATCTAAATATCATAAAAGATCATGATGTCTACAGTACCCCAAATGGGTCTTAGGATAGAGACCTTTGTACATTTTCTAAATATTTGGTAAACACAGAGAAGTTTTGGAGCATGTATATTTATTGGTTATATTGTTTAATTATTTTATTCAGTGCATACTGTTTTTAAGTTCTAGCAACATAGCAGCATTTTTGGCAAGTTGGTGAGAAAGTAACAAATAAATGGTACTGATCCTTCAATTTAATATCCATGCAGACATTGGTTTGATTGTCTATCATTAAAACCCCCAAGAAATAAGGAGATGAAATGTTGTGTTTGGATAAAAATTTCTTGTGAGTGAAAAATAGATCTAATTTTCTCATTAATACCGAGGATTTCGCCCTTCTATTAAGTTTATCCACGTTTCTGCTATCAACTACATGAATCATATCCACAACAAATGACCTATATAAAATGTACTGTATGTCAAATTTCTCTAATTCGAACCAAACAAAAACTGTTTATTTGTAGAAAATCAGAAAATCATCAAATTCTTAGACTTTAGTTAAATTATTCTAGTCAGTCAGCCTTCAACATTCCAAACCCAAAAAATTTGATTCTTCAACATTAGAAAATCCGAAAAATCAGAAAATCGAGAGTTGGTGAGGAAGAACGCACCTTCGTGGCCGTCGTGGTTGGTCGAGAGAGTGGGGAGAAATTAGGTTTTTGGTGCACTCTGTCACCACAGGCGTGGTTGGTCGGGGTTCGGCGGCGGATCGAGAGAGGGCGGAGGCAGTAGGGGTTACGCGGCCATGGCGGTCGTGGTTGATCGAGAGAGGGGAGAGAAATTAGGGTTTCGGCGACGGATCGAGGGAGGGAGGAGGCAGCAGGGGTTCGGCGGCGGTG
>NW_017972282.1:381623-462643 GCF_001876935.1 Asparagus officinalis
CTCACAAATGCGTACGCACAGTGCGTACTCGAAATGCACTCTATATATATACTTGTGCTAGATTGATTTAAGTTTAACTTCAATTTATTTATTGTTTCACACACAACCATTGAGCTTGAGTATTTTCACATATTATATAATTTAGGTTGTGGGTGTGATTGAGTGAGCTTACACTTAGTTTTCATCTTGTATTGGAGAACAAACCCTTGTACTTGAGCTTTATTGTGAGATCACATTGTAATACACAAGGACACTGAGAGGAGTGTGTGGTGAGAGACGGGGTCAATTCTAAGAGGAGTGGCATCAGTAATAAAGCCTAGAGAGAGGTGGTAAATCCGAGCACTTGAGGAAGGTGACACGTGAGAGGTCAACACTTAAATAGTGTATTGTGTGATTACATTTGTGAGAGTTGTGAAAGTTTTCAGTAAGCTAGAAAACCGATTGTATGAGTTGTAACGTTTTCAGTAAACGTTGAAAACCGGTTATAATAGTGGAGATTCTCCTCGTGGGTGAGGAGCGGAGATGTAGGTCGAGGGTGACCGAACTCCATGATCACATTGTGTGTTTGAGTTTGCCTTGGCATATTATTTGTGCTCATTGTTTATTATATTCTCTATATCGCTATTGTCTCATGTTTATATCAGCCTTAGTTTAATTGCATATCATTGCTCATATATCTTATTGTATAATTGCTAGGATATTGTTAATAAATTTTAATTTGGCATTAATATCAGATTAGATTAGCATATATCCTATTCACCCCCCTCTAGGGTAATTTTATTTGGTATCAGAGCTTGTTGCTCTTGATTTGTGGCTTAATCGCCTAGAGTCAAAGATCTAAGCTTTCGTATCTTGCTAATCTAGTTTTGAGATTTATTGTATCTTGCTTGCATAAATATATCATGGATACGCATGGTGCACCTAGTCTAGGTTATGTTATTAATGTTGCTCCTAAATTAGATGATTTCCCCTATGCTCAATGGTGTGTTAGATTTAAACTCTTTGTTAGATCTAGACACTTCGATTTATGGAAAATTATCGATTGTTCTTATATTGTGCTCACGTTGAAGAAATCCAAGTGGAGCAAACATTATAAAAAAAATATTTACAATGAACAAGCTCCTGTTAGAATTTTTGCTTAATGCTTTTGACTCCTCCATATCTAACAAGCTTGATTCTTTAGATATTGCTTGCACATTATGAAAATTTATAGAACCACATCAAGGAAACTTTGAGGAGATTCAACGCGCTTTGGCAGAATCAACTTCAACTAAGGAGGGAGCATCATCATCACGCAGTCAGCCACTAGGCGATAGCCCTAGTGTGGTATGCAATACATAATGCGAAAGTGAATTATCTATTAGCGAACTCACATGTGCATATGATAGGTTAATGCATGCCTGCACAAAGTTACATAAAAAATTTATTAACTTGAAAAGCAAGCATGTAGAGTTAAAATCCGATCATGAATTGCTAGCATCTAAGTTTGATTTAATTTTTAAAGAGAATATGAGCCTAAAAGAAAATAATAAAAAATTAAAATTGGATCATGATTCTTTAATCTCAAATGTTGCTAGTATAACTAATGAGAAAAATAATACCATAAAAGAAGTAGAAACAATTAAAAATAAATATGATTTATTTAAAAAGGATCATACATGTTATACTTTTAATAACAATGCATTTATACAAATAAATGAGTTGAATCATGTTAAGAATCACAGATCATCTTTAGATTCAACATTAAAAACATGCATTACAAATAATAATAAGCTTATGGACTTGTGTGCAAAGTTTCATGTAAATTCTTCTAAGAAACCTACACACTATGCACACATGTATAACAAAATTTATAAGTGCTCTATTTACAGCCGTAAATGCCATCTTGCAAAATTTTGTTATAATGCACAAAAATCCATAAAGTCTAACAATGTTACTAATTGTGCATCCCATTAAGCTTCATCACAACATATACATACACATGCACACAAAGTATATCATAAGCATGCTCATGTGTATAAATGTGATTTTTATGGTAGAGTTGGCCATTTGACTAAATTTTGTTTTGATTTGAAAAGAGTTTCACATTTATAAAATAATTTTAAAAGACCATTTTTGTTTGAAAATGTTTCACATGTATAAGTTAATAGTCAACATAAACAAGTGCACCCATTCCATTACACTTATTACAATAGAAAAGGTCATTTGTGTGATTATTGCTATGACCGAACCCGTGCACAAAATGCGACCAAATGGGATCATAACCCTAGGGCTTTGGACTTTATTGATAGGGGTCATATCCCTAAACTCTTCGGTACCAAGAGTATTTGGGTACCTAAGCATGTTTGATTTCAAAACACATTTTAGCATTCATTTTCATTTCTTGTTTTGAAAATTTTGAAATAAAAAACAAAAATTTTAAATTAATACATTTGTTTTATTTTTATTGGCTTTGATTTTAATGAGAGGTTTATGTTTGGTCAACCCCCGGATTTATTGATCTTTCATTGGTATTCTTCCATATCATGTTTTACCGGGTGCAAAATGTTTCTATATTGGTTGAAACAAGCTCCAAGAGCTTGGCATGATTGTTTATCTAGTTTTTCTTGTCAAAAATGATATTATTGATATTCATTTGTTTTGTCATAAGTATAATTCTTTCTTACTTTGTGGATAAAATATATAAATGTTTTGACATTACTAGTTGCTTGATTACTTGTTCTTCAAAAACAATGATTTATAGATTAAGCATGTTTTAATTTTATTATGGTTTAGATTCATAATTTCATTTGATTGTTTTGATTTTTATTTGGACTTTCATGATTGTCATGATTTGTTTTCATTGAAAATATTTTTCATGATTCTCATGTTTTTCATTCTTTTGATTTCATAAATCTATATATTGCTTTTTAATTGTTTTTTTCAATCTATGCATTGAGACACTATTTTTATAATGACATATTAATATGTGTTCTCATGGTCTTTTTGAATGTGATTCTTTCATGATTTTTTATACTCACATTTTTGATGCCTTATATTTTTATATGCATTAAGACATTTTGATAGGGGGAGCTTTTTCCCTCCATTTGTTTTATTCTCCCATGCTTATTTGTAGGGGGAGCTTAACGCTCTCTTTCTCTCTTGTTGTTTTTCTCATTTTGATATCGACAAAAGGGAGAAACAAGTCAATTATGAGTATATCATTCTATTTGGTTTTATGCATGAGGATTATAACTTGAATATTCATTTGATATCATGCATATTTATATACTCTTTGTGTAGATTGTTTGTCATCATCAAAAAAGAGGAGATTGTTAGGTCTCATTGTAAAACCCCGAAATTTCATAATGAGTTCTATGTGAATAAATAGTAATAAACATATCTGTTGTGATGGATAACCATATATACATAAGATATATATTTTTATCAGTGTTTGAGAACCCACCAGGTGTTTGTAAGTGAGAGAAATCGAGTGGTTTAGTGGCCAGCAGGAAAAATACTTGAATCAGGCATTTTAGTGCTGATCGGTCGACCGACGCGGTCGACCGGTACGGTCGACCGATCAGCGGTCATATTGTTTTTCCAGGTTTTCTTTTCGGGTTTTAGTTTTGGGCTATTGGGTTTTGGGTCGGGTTGGGGAATTGGTATTTAAACCAACTCAACCTAGGAGAGTTTCTCCTCTCCTCAGACGTAAAAACCCTAACCCCTTTTTCTCTCCCCTCTCAAAACCCTAGCCGTCACTGGTGATCTTTGAGGAGTTTGGAGGAGTTCCAGGGGATTTCAGCAGATTGGATCTCAGGAGAATCATCTCCAGAGCGTTCGTCATCACCCAAGGCGAGTATCATCTCGCCCAATCCCTCACCCCTGTTTTCTATGTTTTTTTTTTTTTTTTGTTTTTTTTTGGATTTTTTTATGAGTTTTGAGAAGCCAAAATGGTATTTTTGTATAACAATGTTCTCTATGATAGGGTTAACAAGAATCAGAGGTTTCAGTATAATAAAAATCCACCAACGTTCTGGTTTATAAAGATCTCTAGATCTGAAATTTTACTAAACAAGAGTTAATTCATCTTTACAGTTATTAATACGTTTTTGATTTGTCTTCTCATGGATCTAGAATATTAAAGATGTGGATTTCAAGTTTGGGATTAGTGATTTATCTTCAGTATGATTTCTAAAACTTTAGAACTCCTATTATCGTAGAATGTTAAAAATTTTGTTTCAGGTTTCGAGCTGACAGAAACCCAGATTTGGGTTTCTGTCCGCTCGGCGGTCGACCGACGCGGTCGACCGCTGAGCTCGATTTGAGGTTTCGGTCGACCGCCCGTTATTTCGGTCGACCGCGTCGTCATTTCGGTCGACCGCCGATTATTTCGGTCGACCGTGACATTATTTCGGTCGACCGCCAGACTCGTATCAGAGATCGGTCGACCGACGCCTGTCTGTAGTATTTTCCTGGTTTTGGGTATTTTTGTACATTTCACTCATATTTGGGAGTTTGACTGGACTATCTGACATTTGTATTTAGTCCTACTATGTATCCAGGCATGATGGATGACCCGAGGGTACCAATTATGGATATATACACTGATATGATTATGAATTGATATAAGTAGTTTTCACTATATATCACAGCGATACTTTTCACAGTTTCTTAGTCCTCGTGTTGAGCATGCATTGCTATTTAATCCTCGTGCTGGATATGCATTCACATCCGGTCCACAAGTTGGACAACGGTCACATCCGGTCCATGCGTTGGACAACGGTCACATCCGGTCCATGTTTTGGATAACGGTTATATTCGGTTCATGAGTTATGAACGTCCTCGTGTTGGACTGTGATTTATGGAAGTCCTTGAGATTGGACTGTGAGTGATGAAAGTCCTTGTGTTGGGCTGTGATTTATAGAAGTCCTCGTGTTGGACTATAAATTCATTCCAGACCTCGTGTTGGACATTTGACACTTATTTTATGAGTTTGGAAACTACGACATGATGTTGATATGGCACTTATGTAAATAATAACATGATATTCATGTTAGCTATGGTATGGCACTGTATACTGTTCTGAGATTTGCTGTATTTCTTTTATTATTGTTTCTGTACTAGAACCTCGGGTTTGGTGTTTAGAGATATACAATTTGAGATACCAGGTATATACATGAGGGTTTCCTTGTTTGGATTATTTCGCTCGACGTACCTATGCTCGTGTTGTAAATTTCTAAATACTAAAACCCTCTTTAGTAGGATCAATGATTTTAGATCTATTATATACTATCTGTATTTTCTTATACAACGAGCCCTGTTCCCTTGGGGTTGGTTGTGATGTTACTCGCTAGCGCTTTGACGCTCGTTGTCCCTCCCCCTTTCAGGTCACGAGCCAGGAGCACGGAGAGCCGCAGGTTGATAGCGGACCACTTTAGTGTTCAGCTTTATTTTCTAGTTATGTATTATTTTCTTTGGGCTCCACTGTAGTGAGGTTAGACATTTGGGGGTATTATTCTAGAAGTTGTGAAGGCTGTGTGCCTTATTTCCTTTTGTCAGACATTTGTATTTGAGACTCGTTCAGTATTCCAGATTTTCTACTCAGATCTTGACTATGTATTTCTGTGTTGTTGGATGATGAGATATTTATGTGACTATTATCATTTCGTCAGTATTCCCTGTATTATCTTTTACCTGTTTTGTACCTACACCAGTTGTTGACCCTACTAGATAGATGTTAATTGTGATGGTGAAACATGTTATTGCACGGTGTGGTGCATAGCAGGTTTGACATTCTTGGTTTCACCTCGGACTGCAGCCTTGTGTGAACCCAGGGGCGTCACAGTTGGTTGGTTTCACCTCGGACTGCAGCCTTGTGTGAACCCAGGGGCGTCACACTCATGTTTATAAGCCTACTATCTAATCTAGTTTTGATGATTAAGAAATAATTCCTAACAATGTTTGTCGAGCGTTTATATTTGCTTGTTAGGTATTCTACACAAAGATCCTCCGTTAGAGGTTGGATGGATTGCGCCTAAACGATGACATCCAGGATAGCCTGAGCCTCCTCGGCCGCCTTAAGCTCTTGTTTAAGTTAAGCTATCTTTGCACTGCCCAACTCAAGAGAAGAGTGTAAATCCCAGTGGATTTCTAGCTTGCTAGCAAAGACTGACTCCATTTGTTTTACATGATTCAGTTATGTTTGAAGCACAAGGTCAGTAGATGCTCACATGTCACACCATGCTTTCAACCGGGACTCCATCCGAGCAGTTACATATAAGGAGGCACTTGCAGCCCGAAGCTCCTACAACCTTTGAAACTCATGCTCTATCGTGACCAAGTCCGGGGCAATAGAATCTGCCAAGTCTGGATACCTTCGTCTCTGACTACCTTCACTTGACGATCAAGAGATCGCCTAAACGGGTCAAAGTAAAATCCTTGGCGAAGGATCTTGTCAATCATCACGCCCACGAAGAAAGCAAAATTATGGAGTTTCAAGAAAAATATAGCCCTATCTGGATCATTATCTGATATCAAGGCCATAATGGAACCGTACAGAGATGATGAAAGCTCTGTAGGAATAGAGAGAGAAATTAATATTCCAAAGAGCAAGATCAATGTTCATAATCTCAAGGAAAATCACGGGATAGAGCTTACTGATGCCAGTAGAGGATCCTTTAGCTTGGCGCTCTATGCTTGGTCTCGCTGACCCAACCTCACGAATAGCTGGAATTGTTGCAGATATAACAGTCGTGAATGTACCAGCTTCTTTGGTTAATCTCGTGACTAGAGCAATAAAAACTAGCCTCCTGCTAATCGCTGGGCCCAAGCTTTCTGGCTACGCCATTGGATCCACGGGAATTGGTGACTTCGAGGCTGAAGAGCGCGAAAGTGAGCTTCCATAATGCTCTCCTTCTACATCAAGCAACTAAAACCCTCGGCGCTGCCTCTGCAAACCGACAATTGTAGCGCTGTATCAGCTCCAGTGGCTGGTCCTACAATCAAAACCCCCCTGTGGTTAAAAAAGATCTAACAAATGAATAACATCAATGTCAAGATAAGATTCATACCTGCAGATGAACCAGCCTTAGCGGTTGGTCCTGTGGCTTCACGACGAGCTTGTTCCGATAACATATCAGCAAGTAATTCATGATCATCTTCGGTGAAACCCGTCACTTGATCAAGGAAATGCTCATCAAAATCCCTGATATTAATGTCATGAAGGGCCTCCTCCACGATGGGCTCTTCCATCACAACGTCTATAGAAAACTTGAGTGTTAAGTACAAAGAAGGAAAGTGGAATTCATGATAAGTGAGAATCATATTTACCTTCATCAGCTACAACAGGTTTCGCGGCCCCGACGCTCATGCTCGCTCCCTTCAATTTTTCTAAAAGAGAATGAAGCGCAGAAGTGATTAATGGGGGCACATATTCTGAATCGCTCAACTCTCTTAATTACCACCTGAATGAGGTATTATCTGTTTTAGATATACATGGACTTGAAATTCTTGCAGCGGTATCAGTGGGTGAGTTGAACCAAACCTCAGCATCCCCTCCAACTTTAGGGTTGCGAGCCTCTTCACTCATGGCCTCGTGCATCTAATGTGTGAAGCCTGACCTCTCGGAATGGGTAAAACTGAGAGAATGAGGATCGTATGGAAGCTCACCCTCTTCAAGACTCCCTACGGATCAACAATGAGATATATATATTCAGCAAATCCCTGGCCCGAAGTATGAAAAATGACAAAAGCGAAACAAGATTAGGTGTTACCTTCTCCTGGAATATCGCAGGTCAGCTCTTCTTTCGATTCAGGAAGAGGAGTGTGTGGTTGGTGCATGACTTTCTTCGTCCTCTTCGATGGACGGGCTTCTTCCAAAATGATAGGCTTTTCCTGTCAGAACTTCGTGCGTAATTCGGCCCTGGTAGTCGCCGCAAAGGACCGGGTTTGTTTTTGATGCACCACCCCAGTTTCGGCATCCTCTTCTCCCTCTTCTTCTGTATCCCCATATGGGAGAACAATCATCATCTTGTTGAGGGATGTGAACATGACCTTATGTTTTGGCCCCCTCAGAGCCGTTGGAGACTTGGGCAAGTCAGATTGGCGAGTCCGACGGGCAATAGGCGAACTCACAACTGTAGGCTATCTAAAAGTTATTGTAGATAGCTGATCCCCATAAAACACCAATAATAGAAGTTACAATTTGACGGCTTTTAGAAGACTACAATTTGAAAACTTTCACGTAGATCGATGAATGTTATAATCTGACAACCTTCACAACAACTGATGAAAGTTCTAATTCAACGGCGTTCACAATCAACATCAGGTGTTACAATCTAATGATTCTCATATTTTCAAATAGCTAAGATGAAAGTTACAAGATGACGATCTTTGCAACGGTCTAGCAAAAGAGGCTATAAATTGACGGTCTCTTTAAATCAAAACACAAATATCTCTGAAACCGTAAGGAATTTGGTGAAATGGATGGGAGTAAACTAAACTCTATGGGTTGATTTGGTCGGCTCCGTCTCATCGAGATAGTCAATTATATATAATTAGTCCAATTCCGACTTACGGTTTGAAAGTTATGACATATCCTTTGCAGCAAGTTATATTCTGAAGTTCGTCTGTAAGACTGGACTTCACCTGAACATTGGACTTCGCCTGAAGCTCACCAAGCTTGCCTGAGACTCGCCTCTGTGTTCCAGAGTCAAGATGCAGAGTTCATCTCTGCGTCCCAACAACAAAACATAGAGTTCATCGCTGTGTTCCAGGCTCAAAACACAGAGTTCGTGGCTACATTCTAGACTCAAAACACAGAGTTCGTGGCTGTGTTCCAGACTCAAAACGCAGAGTTCATTGTTGCATTCCAGACTTAAAAAGGCAGAGTTCATGGCTGCGTTTCAGACTCAAACTGCAAAGTTCGTGGCTGCGTTCCAAACTCAAAATATAGAGTTCGTGGCTGTATTCCAGACTCAAAACGCAGAGTTCATCTTTGCGTCCCAACAACAAAATGCAGAGTTAATGGTTGTGTTTTCAGTCTCAAATGCAGAGCCCAACTCTATGTCCCAGGTCCAGAATGCGGAATTCGTGCCCAGAATGCAATTCTTACGTTTGACTCGTTCAAACACGAGCTGGACAGTTTTAAAACCGTTTTCCACGATTTGAGGGGATCACTCCCCTACTTAGGAGTAAATTAAGGGGGCAGTTACACTCCTTAATCCCCTATAAATGGTGGAAAACTCAACTGAGTTCAGGATTTCCTATTGATCCTCTTTTCAGCAGCTAAAAAAAGGGAGATCTTCGAATTGGGGGGCTCTTTTTGGATCTGGGAGCACTTTCAGATCTGGGAGAAATCGGTATTCACCCTTAGAGATCTGGGATTAGACCTGTCCATCCGGGCCGGCCCGGATCGACTCGGCCCAGCCCGAAAATCCGGGCCCGGGCCGGGCAAAACCGGAGCCCGGACCCGGACCCGAGTACCCCGGGCCCGGGCTGGCCCGGTTTATTTTTTTTAATTTTTTTAATCAAATTTTTTAATTTTTATTTAAATTTTAAATTATACAAAAAAAGACAAAATTTTTTAATAAAAAACAATAATTTTATTAATCACTTAAAATGACATAAATTACAAATAAAAAATTATAAAAATAAATTCTTTATTAATAATTAATAAATCATTTACAAATTACAAGTATAAATTTATTTTAGAATTCATCGCATCACAATAGATAAGTACATCCCAACTAGGTTTTTTAAAATTTATTTTCTTTTTTTTGATAAAAAATGCTAAAAATTAGTTTAATATTATTATATTTTATATAATTATGTATTAGTATATACTTACAAATTATTATGGAACTATATATTATATATACATATATTATATGTAAATATATTATATATATTTATAAGTTATAACTTGAGAGAGAGAGAGAATCACATAAGTAGCTGTTGTCCGTTGGGCCAATGGGGGAAGAAGTATCCGTTGTAATCTACTATACTTATATATACTTATATACTAAGAGAGAGTACACACACACACACACACATATTATACATATATAAGAGAGAGTATACTTATATAAGAGAGAGTATACATATATAAGAGAGAGTATACTTATATATACATATATACTAAGAGAGAGTATATTAGTATATATATATACACACACATATATTATACATATATAAGAGAGTGTATACTTATATAAGAGAGAGTATACTTATATATACATATATACTAAGAGAGAGAGTATATTAGTATATATATATACACATATATATTATACATATATAAGAGAGTGTATACTTATAAAAGAGAGAGTTTACATATATAAGAGAGAGTATACTTATATATACATATATACTAAGAGAGAGAGAGAGAGAGAGTAAATATATACATACATACATACGTTATACATATATAAGAGAGAGTATTCTTATATATACTTATATAAGAGAAAGTATACTTATATATACTTATATAAGAGAGAGTATACTTATATATACTTATATACTAAGAGAAAGTATATATATACACACATATGACATATTATACATATATAGAAATATATTATATATACATATATTATACATATTAAGAGAGAGTATATATATACATACATACATTATACATATATAAGAGAGAGTATTCTTATATATACTTATATAAGAGAAAGTATACTTATATATACTTATACATATATATACTTATATAAGAGAGAGTATACTTATATATACTTATACACTAACCGGGCGGGGCCCGGGCCGGCGGGCTTTTTGGACACCCCTATCTGGGATCATTCATCGACAATAGAGATTTTTGGAGCTTTCTTCCTTGGCTTGAAAATCGATTTTGGTTAGATCTTAATTAACTCTTTCATAGAGTTTTAAAGTCGCACTGAGTTCCTAAACTCGTTAAGAGTTGTTCTTAAACTTACCACACAAGTTCTCCTCAACCTCAAGTCAAGAGGATTCAACCGTGTTCCACGAGTTTAAGTATTTGGATCATCAACGGAAAGCAAACTCGACACGAACATCGATAGAGGCATTCCATCGACACCAAGAAGAACATAGGTTAAACAAAGGGAAAGGTCTCCGTCGATCCCTTCTCTCTTTTATAAATCGGGAATCCAATACAAAAAGATTATAATTTCTTTTCTCTAAGTCTGTTAGAGAGAGATTGCATTGAGAGAATTAAAATTCATTCTTTTTCTAAGTCTGTTAGAGAGAATAATACAAATTCAATTCTCTAATTTTCTTCTTTCAATTTTCCCACCAAATAGCAACCCCATTGGAAAAGAAAGATGGTGGAAGACCCGCCGCGACCTCCTCCTCCTCATCACCAGCCCATGTGCCTTCACCTCCGGTTGCACCTTCTTCTGAAGCCTCATTTTCTTCACTTGGGAGGATCTTCTCTTCCTCCTCTATCACCTACTTGCCTTTGCCGAAAGGCCCGACAGGCTCTTTCCCCCCATCTCCTTGAGAGTGGGGCCTCATAAATGATCCTGGCTACAACCCGAGCTTCTTCTTCAGCCTCCAGTTCTAAATTTTGCTTTAGTTTGGTGGGCGCATTAGCAGCAATCAACCATTTGCAACAGAGAAGTGTAAGTTAAAATGGGTGCTCTGTAGCTGGTAGATTAAAGATAGCACCCGTGCAACACGCCACGCTCTAAAGCCATGTCCATGCACCATCTACGAGTCTACCTTGAGTCCTTAGTTGTCGGTTTGGGTTTCCGACGTACAGTTGGTCGTAACCGAATTGACGAGTGAACCGACAAGGAAGATTGGGCTCTATATGACAATGGTTCCTTACTCGAAAGACAAGGTAGTTGAGCCTGATGTTCATCAACCACTTGAAGTAGCCTACGTCGAGAGCAGTTCGACTCATTCCCATCCTTTCCTCATTGATCAACAATTCGTCGTATTGGCTGGAGAATTGCGGGAAGCACTTGAAGAACTCCCAGCACTTGTGAATTTGGAGTTGTCACTTCACCTCGAGGAATTATTGTGCTTCCCATTTGCAATCTTCCAACAGCTGCAAGAGGGGAACAGAGGGATCCGCAACATTCGGAGTCGACATCAAGTCAGAGCGATGAAGGACGAGCCACACCATCAGATAAGTGTAAGGTAGCTTGACTTTGGCAGTGGGGATCTCGGTCGTCGGCTTGTTTCCCTCCTTCGTAAAGCCAATGACTAAGTGCCGGAGCCCGCAATATATATCAGCGACCATCGCCGGAAGTAAAGAGAGACTTTTCCCGTAGGCAAGTTGAAATTCTAGGAAGAGGACCTCTATTGGCAACGCGTCGGAGAACTG
Source organism: Asparagus officinalis (assembly GCF_001876935.1). NCBI lineage: Eukaryota > Viridiplantae > Streptophyta > Magnoliopsida > Asparagales > Asparagaceae > Asparagus > Asparagus officinalis. Next base: position 393,925 of record NW_017972282.1, read on the forward strand.
GTGTGGAACTACACACTTCTTCAACCAAATAGCGAGATAGCCTGCCAGGAGAGTCATAGGCTAAACTCGCTTATGTGCATGCCATGGGAAAGTCTAGAACTTAGTCCCCCTCAGGAATTTGCCCTCAGTAGCATGAGTGGTATAGGATTGAGTGCTAATCTTCTCATTCAGTTTGTTGATTTCTGAGGGAGTTAGAGGCGCCAACTCACAAACCACCTCGCCAGATCGTTCCTCCAGGTGCTTGAAAAAATAATCTGCAAATTACTTTAAGCTAAGATGTGGGAACTTCTTCTTGGCCTTGATATAGACACTAGCTAAGGCCATCTAGTAATAACACGTGAGCTCCCACAATGTGTCATATCTGGTGGGGTTGGTCAGTTTCAGTTGGCTCAACTGTTGGTTGATGGAAAAATATTCCTAGTATGGAACGTCGCCTATCGGCAGCCCCGAGACCTTTTGCATCTCATGTAGAGGTAACCCCAACTCCCCGTTCTTGGTCAAGAAAGTATTGGTGTCCGGGTTGTAAAGTTCCAACAGTGCAAAGAAGTGATGAACACTGATGGGTAACGCGTACATACTGGCATGGATGGGTGTGTACAATCCATTATCAATCAACTCTGCACCCCAACGCCTAAGAACATAACTCGTCATGCGGGTCCACCACTTGTCTGTCAATGAGTGCACCTAGCCGTAACACCTGTAGCCCTTAACAGACAACTCTCTTCCTAATCTTGCGAGACGATTGCTTACTATGTTGGTAATCATCGGTAGCTCATTCTGCGGTGCCTGGCCCTAGCACACCGGGATGAAGCTCGCGGATATAATTTCTATCACTTGTGCTTGGGGTCTTTTGGTGAGTGATGTACTTGTAATGGAATCACTCTTGGTCTTCCGTTAGATGTCAGGACATCGTCATAGCCTGCTTCCTCAGATGAGTTAGCGCATATTGGCGAGGGATCAGGTGAAGATATCTCAGACCCCCATCATCTTCATTTAACCACTGCTCGGCCTCGAGGGTCAGAATTGCTGGGTCTTTGACGGAGTCATTGAACAAGTAACTAGGTTTCCTCAAAGGTTGGGTGGAGCTTGAGTCTTTGATGAGTGAGGCATCAGTGATCAGCCGTCTCAGTGTATGATGATCTCCTTTCCACACCAGCTGAGGAATCTCCTCTGGCCCACCTGAATTAAATTGGGGAGTCGCAGGGATGAGGGGACATCCTTAGCGGAGGTGTAAGCCTCACCACTACGACCACTTGCTGCACGGGGTAAGAACGCATCTGAAGGGAATTCAACTGAAACAAACAACGAGTATTTATTAAACACAATTAAGGGAGTATTTACAAGGCAATACAAGAAGTTGAACTCATCTCATGAATCCACGAGATAGAGTCATAACCTTGTAATTGGTGATTTCAACTATTTTGCACACGAAAGACAACGCACATTGTCGCAAAAATAATGTGACTATATACCCTGCTCTACGGATAATGAGACAGCATAAAATTCCCTCTTTTACCTTGAGACGTGTTTTGACCAAGAAAAACACATCTTTTAAGCATCAACCCCCACAAATGAGGATACCAGCTCTTCCCAAATGCCTCGTGAAGGAGGACAAACGAGGATTTGTGTTCAAAGTTCTAATTTTTGAATTGACGAAAGCGGTAAAAACTCACCTCCAAAAGATGAAGCTGCGGGAGTCTCTCTCTCAGCCGACTAAGAAGCCGATTGACTCCTTGGGACATGCGCTCTCTTAGGAGACATCATCAATCTATAATGAAAGTTATTGATCCACGTAAAATTTCAATCTCAAGAGGATAAACCAACCTGAAAAATCACAATCAAACACCCTGAGCTCGGTTTTTAGACAAGAATTTAGCAACATTAAGTTTTGTCAAGAATGACACAAGGAGAAAGATTTTACCTCAATTAAAGCTAGCAATCGATAGAAAGTCATGAACAAAGCTTGAGAATCCTCGACACGCCAAAGGAAAGCCTCAGTGCCTGCAAAATTCGAGAAGAGGACATTGTTTAAGCACAAACTAATGGAGCCTCAAACTTGAATTTTGGTTTTCCCCAAATCCAAGGATTAGGGTTTCGACCATCCTCATAACCGAATGTTAAAAGACCAATGTCCATGAAATAATAGCCATGGGAATGAGGCCTGACCTGAGGATCAAAGGAGATGAGCTCAGTGAAAGAAAAGCCAGAGGAGAAGAACTCGAATCCAAGAAATCCTTCGATACCCTAGACCTTGAGATGAAATTCACCAAAATCAAATAGATGGAGGTGAAGGAAGGTCGGGAAATCCATTATAGGGTTGGGGAAGAGAGTTCGAGTTGGAGTAGGAGAAGAACTTAGAAGGAAATCAAAAAAACAATTGGGACTTAAAAACTCCCCGAACCAACCTCTGGAACCGCCTCCGCGAGACACCTAGGTGTGTCTTACATGGCGAGGTAGCCTTATGTGTCTCACACACTTACGAGACACATGGACTTGTCTCACGGCTATGGTGGGTCTCGTGGGTATTTTGCGTGTTTTGGCCCATTTTTGCCTATTTTTGACGTATTCGAGGTATGTATCCATACTCTGATGAGTATACGAGTATAAACTACATCTCCTTGAACCTCCGACAGGTATATGAGGTTAAACTGATCCCCAAACTTCAAGGAGTATATGAGTATAAACTAATTTTTCCCGCTCCGACGCCTTAAGAGCATAAACTATGTAGACTCTAGTTACGTATGAGTATAAACTGTGTTATGCCGCAACAAAGGTCAATGCCGGTCAACGATTCGACAGTTTCACCAAAATCAGGTTCAGGATAATTTTATGCCAAAATTGTTTCGGGGAGTTCAATTATGATTCAGATGCAAACTTTCAACAAAGATAATTAGTTCAACGTTGACTCAATGACATGAGCTAATTCAGGTACCAACACACCAGTTTTAGTTTAAGATTTTAACAACGGTCAAGCGATAAATGCAGCACCAGAAATATTTTAGACTATTTGACAAAATACTAAATAGATTAAAAGCTGAAGAAGTTAAAGAATTGAAGACACTCATGGGTCCTTCTGCATGGTCTCCTCGATAAAATACTGAAGAGATTGAAGGCAGAGCCTATCTTGTCTAAAGTGTTCCAGACTCCTCGATAAAATATTGAGGATGCTGAAAACTTTGAAGGGGGTATCTGTAGGCATCAAAAATTACCTATAGGTTCTCAAATGCAGCTCGAGATGAAGAGAAGACGATTAACATTGATATTTAAGTCAAAGAGGACCATCCGATACCAAAAGAAAGCAAAGGAATGCGCGAAGCGACGAAGCGCGCGAGACGACAAAACAACAGAACGAGACACACTCAGGTGTCTCGAAATCCGAGACACATAAGTGTGTCTCACACTTCAAGACACACAAATGTGTCTCGCAGGCCGAGACACACAAGTGTTTCTTGCAAAGTGAACTCCTAAAAATGCGTTTTTCGATCGATTTCTAAGGATTCATGTGGTCTACTGGCTTCCTAACTGCTTTGAGAACATCCCTAAATATGGGAAAGTCGTTATTAACTAAAGATATACCCAAATCATGAATTCTTATCCATAAACGTGACGTCCGAAGCTTATAAATATCCCCCTGCCATCCTTATGCATGGGGTTGAGTGGGCTGAGGAGAGACTGATGAATTGATGATAATCACATTTTATTACAATTTTATACTCTTATTATCTATTTTTAATGAATAAATATATCATTAATAATTGTTTTTATCTTTAATTATAGGTTAATGAAGAATAAAGCCTAAAAATCCCATCTCTCAATAAAAGCTCATGAATTAAATAAAGAACACAAGCAAGAGTTAAAAATCCCAAGCCCAGAATCAAGCCGAGTAGCTTGTAGAAGCCAGAGAAAATAAAAAAAAAATCAAATATGAAAACAAAATATATTCAAGATGGTTAGCCGCAAAGAAATGAAGATATCTCTCAATCCGGAAGGCGGAATTTAATATATAATATATGAAAATCACCTATCTCGACGAGACGAAGCCATCTGTGGAGGCAGATTTTTCATTGGACATCGATGTCAGCATCGATACTAGCATCGATACCGACATCGATGCCAGCATCAATGCTGGTATCGATGGCTACGATTCAGTTACAGATCAATGGCTGATTTTTTATGGTTTTGGATAAGGATTCAATTCAAGGGCTCTTATTCATTAATGTTTACTATAAATAGGGGTAGAGAGTGAGGGGTTAGAGGTGTGAAAATTTTTGTAACTCCTTTTGGAGAGGAGGACTACTCTTAATTGAGAAGACCTTCCAAATTTATAACTTTTTGTTATAATTAATAAATAATTTTTTCATCACTTTAAATTTTTCTCTTCTTCTCTTTGTTGGATGATGAAGATGAAGATTAATTTGAATGTTTGCTTTTCTCATTTTTCTTTTATTGCTTATTAGTTTAGATTTATTTTCATGCTTGTAATTAGATTTTATTTTCTTGTTTAAATAGCCAAGAGGCTAGAACTCTCTTGCCTTAGATTTATTTCATGCTTATAGATTAGATTTATTTCATGCTTATAGAGTAGATTTATTTTCTTGCATTTAATTCTTACAATTTATTTTGTAGTTTAGATTTTGTAATTTATTTTGTTGTTAGATTTTAATTTCTTGCACTATTCACTTTGAGGCTAGAACCCTCTTGGGTTTAGTTTTTCTTTTTGTTCATTTTTATTTTCTTTGATCCACCTTTAGGCTAGAACTCTTTAGGGAATCACATTTTTCTAAGAAGTGGATTCAATTCTAGATTACCCATATCTTTAATTGAATCCGCTATCTTTACATTCTTTATTTTTATTTGTTCTTGATTTTTCCTTTTTGCCTTGTTGATCACATTTATATTATCACTTCCACTCTCAAATATATTCATTTACACAATTATTTTCATTCTCTTCATCTCTCCATAATCACATTCACTCATCACTCCTATTTGTCACGCACACAACATAAGAACCGATTTTATATTTTCTCTTACAAAACACCTTCCTCGTGGATCGATATCTTTATACTATAACTTGACACGGTTGTGTACTTGCAACATTTTTTCTATATGTTTATGCCGCATCAAGTTTTTGGTACCGTTGCTGGGGGAAGATGCTTAAGTAGGTTTTAATTATTTTGGTTCTTTAACTTGTGTGTTTATTGTGAAGGAAACGCTTGGAGCTTGAAGATCACGGATTGGAGAACTAGGATTTGAAGATTTGCTTTCGGATAAGTCTTCTTTCTAGCGTTTTCAATTCTACCCTTTTTAATTAGCTTCACAATTAGAGACAATTAGGATTTTTTAAAAAAAATTATTTTTGTTGACCATAATAAAATCCATTTTTCACTTTGACATTTCCTAACAAGATAATAAATTCAAATAATTTCCCCCTTCTTATTTGTTTGATTGTTAACCCTAATTAAAAAAAATTCTTTTCCATCCTTTTTAGTTGATTTTAATTCATAGGGTTGCATTTCATATTGTTAGTAGGAATTCACCAAGTGATTTGAGCATCTTGATTTGACACACACTTAAAAATATTTTTAAGGGCAAAACCCCATAATTAAGATAAGGTGAGGGATTTCATCACCCTTTCCTTAACCCAAAAATCACTAATTCCTTACTACACCATCCAAGCCTAATAAAACTCATTAGACGTTGGCCCTAAGGATTCGAGCTCAATAAGGAACAAAGAATCCTTAAGTGAACCGGTTTAAGTTTTCTTGGATTAGTTGGTGTCTAAGACAAGGTTTAGGGGTTGTGTAAAACGCTCCGCAAGGAACGAGATACTTAATTGATCTCTGATCACCCTCTAGTACTATCTTTACCTGACTAACTACCCGGGTAAAACTTTAATCTTTTGACTTTAGGAGTTTTTGGTTAGGAGCTAGTCTAGTTGAGTTAGGCTTAACCCTAGAGTTAGAGTGATTGAAAAGTGATTGATTTTGATTTGTTTTAGTTAGGTTTTTCCTCTTTTTCCATTCTCTCCTCATTAAAAAAAACTAACTTAAAAAAAGAGTATAAAAAGAAATAGTTTTGGTGTATGCAATCGTGGATTAGGGATAATACACATCGATTAATTCGCTTTGAACCAATCATAGAAATGGAGCATCCTAATCCACCTGTTCTTCAAGATATGTGCTATCCTATTAGGAATACAATCCCCTCTTGCATTAGGCTCCCCTAAAAAAATGGAATAAATTTTGAGCTTAGACCGCATTACATAAACATGCTTCCCAAATTCCTTGGAAATGAAACAGAATATGCATATATTTTTATCTCGGAATTTGAGCAAGTATGTATTATGATTAAAATGAGAGAATTAACAGAAGATGCCATCAATCTCAGATTTATTCCATTTTCTCTCAAAGACAAAGCAAAAAAATGGCTGTATAGCTTACCCGTAAATTCCATTACTACTTGGGAGGAATTTATCACCGTTTTTCTTAAGAAATTTTTTCTTATCCATAAAACGGTGACGCTAAGAAACAACATCATGAATTTTAAAATTATCCCGGGAGAACCTTTTTGGAAGTATTTTGACCGATTTAAAGATCTTCTCATCTAATGTCCTCATCACGGTTTAGAAAATGGTGATTGTGCCAAATAATTTATGAAGGATTAGATTATTCTGCAAAAACTTCCTTAGAGTCAATGTGCCACGGGGATTTTATGAGGAAAAATACAGACGACGAAGCTTGGGAATTTCTAGAGAGTCTATCCGAGAAAACAAAGCAATGGGAACACTGTGATGATAGGGTTTCATCAGTTCTCAATTCTAAGTCTAGAGGTCCTTTCTTGGAGTCAAACATTGCTTCTGAAGTGAAGATGACGACAATTCTGCGGAGGTTAGAAGCCTTAGAAATTAAGGAACGAGCTCCAGCTCAAATCAATCATGTTTCTACCCAAGGATGTCATAATTGTCAGTATCCTACCCACATTTCAGAGGTTTTGTTGGCTCCATCTCGTCGAGATAGTCGATTTTCATATATAATTCGTCAAATTCCGACTTACGGTTTGAAAGTTATGACATGTTCTTCGTGGCATGTTTTGGAGCTCGCCTGCATAAGTCAAGCTCGCCTGCAGAGCTCGCCTGCATGATCCAGGCTCGCCTGAAGGCTGAAGTTCGCTTGAAAAGGGTGAAGTTCGCCTGTAAGGAAGTCCGTCTGTAAGGCTAAAGCTTGCCTGAATATTGGAACTCGCCCGAACTAAGCGAAGCTCACCTGCACAGCTTCGCCTACGAGGCTCGCCCGCACAGCTCGCCTGAAGGCTGAGCTCGCCTGTAGCACCTAGGCTCGTCTACATGCTAAAGCCCGCCAGGCTCGCCTGCAAACCCAAGCTCGCCTGTAAAGGCTGAAGCTCGCCTGCAAGGAAGTCTGTCTGTAAGGATAGAGCTCGCCTAGCAGCATTAAAGCTCGCCTGAGTGAGATTCGCCTGCATAGCTCGCCTCCACAGCTTCGCCTGCACAACCTCACCTGCACATTGAACCAAGCTCGCCTAAAGGCCTAGCTCGCCTGACAGCTCAAAGCTCACCTGTTTGGCCGGCTCGTCAGCACGAAGGTTCGAGCTCGCCTAAAGGCCAAGCTCGCCTGACAGCCTGCACCTCGCCTGCGCGGACTAAGCTCGTCTAATAACTAGAAACCCGCCATCACTGTCAGCTGCCCACTTGGAGTATAGGAATAGTCACATCAGTGGTCAAATCCTATGAATCAAGGGAGAAAGCATGGCGCTCCTCACCTAGCAAGAATAAGGTGGCTGACATGACCCCCTAAGTGGTCACATCCCACAGCTAAGGCGGCTGGCTCCCTCACCTCTACTAGTGGTCAAATCCCACAAATCAAGGGATGACCCATGCCATCCCTTGCCTATTTAAAGCCACTTTCAGCCAACGTGAAAAGGGTGGATTAGCTGCTGCTGGATTAGCTGGTTAATCTTCCAAAGGTTGAACCTTGGCTCATTTGCTAAAGGCTCCCTCATTTGAAGAGACTCGTCTGAACTCTCAGACTTGAGGCTCTTAGGCTCTTTGCAAGCTCTTGCATGGTAGCACTCTCTAAGCAGTCAGTCCACAAGCACAAGCTCCCCGTTTGGCCTCGGGTATAGTCAAACTCGATCAGCACAAGCTTCTACTGCGTACCGAAGCTTGCCCGTAACTTCGATCGGATCGTCTAAGGGAAGCAAACTCGGCGTGAGAACCAAGGGAGGCGTCCTATCGCTACCGAAAGTCCCCACGTTAAACAAGGAGGGCATTCTCTCCGCTTCTGTTGTAATTTCGATTCATTAGTTTGTAATAAGCTGTTCTTATAAATACAAACGAAATCCCTATTTCGGGAGATCAAAATTTACACCTACACCATCTTATGCTAAATTTTTAAAAGAATTATGCACCAAGAATAGGAGAATAAATGTTCCAAAGAAAGTCTTTTTAGCCGCCAATATCAGTGAAATGCTATCAAATCCCATACCTTTGAAACATAAAGATCCAGGTTCCCCCATTATTTCATGTATCATTGGTAATACTCACATTGATAAGGCGCTTTTAGGCTTAGGGGCCAGTGTCAATTTGCTTCCATATCCAGTCTACCAGCAATTGGGTCTAGGTGTACTGAACCCAACCAAATGCACCTTACAGTTGGCCGATAGATCTGTTAAGATCCCTATGGGTGAGTTAGAGGATGTGCTGATTAAGGTTGGAGATTTTATTTTTTAGTAGATTTTGTAGTATTGAAAACACAGCCTGTTTCCAATCCCAAAGGACAGACACCTGTCATCTTAGGACGATATTTCTTAGCCACTTCTAATGCTGTCATCAACTGTAGAACTGGTCAAATGAAGCTATCATTTGGGAATTTGACTGCTGATCTCAACATTTTTAATCCAGGGGACCAGCCAAATAATCAGCCTCTAGAAATAAATTACATTCAGGAAAGATAAGAAGAAGAAGAAGAAGAAGAGTCTGATTTGAGTTTTGAGGAAATTTTTGATGAAGAGTTAGAGTTCTTAGAAGAAGCAGATCAGGTCTTTGAGAATAATGTAACTGTGTTAAACATTTGCTGCTTTGAATTAAATTTTGAAGAAGTCTTTCTTGATGAACTTAGATTCTTGGAGAATAATCAACAACCAAATTTTCAGAACTCTACAGAAGAATTGGTTGTTAGAAAACAAAACTTCACAGTGCAAGAGTTTGAGTTCATTAAGAAATACAAAATGCATGACACCAATAATACCTACCTTACTTTGTTGCAAGAATTATTGAACACCCCGAAATGCTTAGAATTTCACATTATTGATTATATCATTCTGAATTTATTTAAAATTCGGGGAAGAATTTTCAACAATAAGGTAGGATTCAATGTAGAATACGAGCTCTTCGTGTTGAACACTTCATTCTATATTATTTGTTTTGTTTACTTCAGAATAATAAAAAGAATTTATTCTTCTCTCATTCGAGAGTTTCTTATTCAGTTGAAATAATAATAATAATAATAATAATAATAAAGAGAAAAAAAGAAAAAAAAGAAAAGAAAAAAGAAAAAAAAGAGAAAGAAGAATAAATTTTTGATTCCATCCTCCTCAGACCAAAGGTAATTGCAGATTTTATTAGCCGACCAAATATAAGTATTTCACTTCTTATCTGCTTTACTTTGTGCATCATAGAGTTTGCATTGAGGACAATGCAAAATTTAGGTGTGTGGGTGGGAATTAGTTATTTTTTCTCTTTGTTTTACATTTTTTGTTGCATTTTTGTCATTTTTTCCTTTTTCCAAAAAAAAAAATTATAAAAATATTGTCACTTGCCAGATTAATAGAGTTATGTAATAATTGATTTATTTGATAAATTTTAAATTTTCTTATCCGTTATTTACTCAAGTTCACTTTTTATGTTAACATTAAATAAAGTTCTTAAGAAATGATTTTCAAAGTAGTATACTTTACTTAAGCCTTAACTTAGATTTTTATTTAAAATAATGGAATACATGCTTAGCTTAGAGTTAAAAATAATTTTTTTTAGTGGCTTGACTTACATATTTTTCAGAATATATACACATATACATATAAAAAAAATTACAAAAAGAAGAGTGCGAAAAATGGGCACCAAAAGAAAAAAAGAAAAAAAAAGAAAAAAAAACTCTTAAATTCAAGGTGGTTCTATCTTATAAAGCCTAAGCTGATCGAGTAATTAAGCCCAAGGAGTATTTCTATACTTAATGACCTAAGCCCAATTGGGTTGGGATCCATTGGCCCAAAACTCTTTAAATGGTCGCTTAGAAAGCCCGTTAAAGTAGAAAAAAATCACCAAGGAAGAAAGAGTAAAAATAATAATAATATAAAAAAATAAAAATAAAAATACTAATAAATGTTTTATATATAGTTATATTTGTATATATGGTCTTGGAAAATATTTTTAGATCAAGCAACTTGAATATTATTTTAAACAAAGAGTTAGCATGTTCTTTTCAAAACTTTTAAATTAAGTTTCTAAGTTTGGCTTGGTTTTGTATTGCTATAATGAGAAGATTTTCTAGAAATTTACCTTATAGTTATATATAAAAACGTTTTCTTGAGTGATAACTAGCTTCAATTAGATTGTCTAAAGTTATCAAGTGAATTTGGTTATTCACTGACTTCTTTAATTTGGCAAGTTGATCGAATTTTGTGGGTATATTCACTGCAAACCCTCACGAGACTATAACTCGTCTACTAGGGTAACCTAGGGGTTTAAAGGCTTGTTGTATGCGCTAAATACAACCGCGATTCCTGCGAAAGTGAGTTAGGTTTTCTTTTCTTTTTCGTTCTTTGCTAGAGGACTAACAAAAGTTTAGGTGTGGGGGTATTTGATAATTATATTTTATTACAATTTTATACCCTCATTATCTATTTTTAATGAATAAATATATCATTAATAATTGTTTTTATCTTTGATTGTAGGTTAATGAAGAATAAAGCCTAAAAATCTCATCTCTCAACAAAATCTCATGAATTAAATGAAGAACACAAGCAAGAGTCAAAAATCCCAAGCCCAGAATCAAGCCGAGTAGCTTGTAGAAGCCGGAGAAAATAAAAAATCAAATATGAAAACAAAATATATTCAAGATGGTTGGTCGCAAAGAAATGACGATATCTCTCATTCCGAAAGGCGGAATTTAACATATAATGTATGAAAATCGCCTATCTCGACGAGACGAAGCCATCTATGGAGGCAGATTTTTCATTGGACATCGATGCCAGCATCGATGCTGGCATCGATACCGGCATCGATGCCCACATCGATGCTGGTATCGATACCTACATCGTTCTGTTATAGATCAAAGGCTAAAATTTGCTTGTTTTGGATAAGATTTCAATCAAGGCTAAAAATGATTCCTTAGGGCTTAGGATTCAATTCAAGGACTCTTATTCATTGATGTTTACTATAAATAGGGGTAGAGAGTGAGGGGTTAGAGGTGTAAAAATTTTTGTAACTCTTTTTGGAGAGGAGGGCTACTCTTAATTGAGAAGGCCTTCCAAATTTGTAACTTTTTGTTACAATTAATAAAATAATTTTTTTACCACTTAAAATTTTTCTCTTATTCTCTTTATTGGATGATGAAGATGAAGATGAAGATGGAGATTAATTTGAAGGTTTGTTTTTCTTATTTCTCTTTTATTGCTTATTAGTTTAGATTTATTTTCATGCTTGTAATTAGATTTTATTTTCTTGTTTAAATAGCCAAGAGGCTAGAACCCTCTTACCTTAGATTTATTTCATGCTTATAGATTATCTTGCATTTAATTCTTGTAATTTATTTTGTAGTTTAGATTTTATAATTTATTTTGTAGTTAGATTTTAATTTCTTGCACTATTCACCTTAAGGCTAGAACCCTCTTGGGTTTAGTTTTTATTTTTGTTCATTTTTATTTTCTTTGATTCGCCTTTAGGTTAGAACCCTCTAGGGAATCACTTTTTTCTAAGATGTGAATTCAATTCTAGATTACCCATATCTTTAATTGAATCCGCTATCTTTACATTCTTGATTTTTATTTGTTCTTGATTTTTCCTTCTTGCCTTGTTGATCACATTTATATTATCACTTCCACTCTCAAATATATTCATTTACACAATCATTTTCATTCTCTCCATCTCTCCACAATCACATTCACTCATCACTCCTATTTGTCACGCACACAACATAAGAACCGATTTTATATTTTCTCCTACAAAACACCTTCCTCGTGGATCGATATCTTTATACTATAACTTGACACAGTTGTGTACTTGCAACATTTTTGCTATATGTTTATGCCGCGTCAATTGAGAGCAGAGACCCATGAATTTCAGAGAGAAAGGCAAGATCTTGGCGAACTTCATGCATAAAGAGGAAGATTTCGAGAGATCTGTAGGCCTTCACCCCTTTCCTTGAGATCAAACATCGCTTTGATCTCGAGAAGAGTATTTATTTCACATCGCTGAGATATTTACTTCCGTTCTTGTTTCCCAGTTGAAACAAGAACACCGATCCTTCTTCACGATCAATCTACATCTATGAGTCGGTCGTCCACAAGCTAACGCGTCCCCGACATAGGTAAAGATATCATGCAAGCAGCGATTGATAAATAATTTCTATGTGTGTTTCTAGGAAATCCTTTTTTATTTCTTTTGTAAAGAGAAGTCTTGTAAAAAGGCTCAATCTTGTGATTCTGTTGTATTGATAAACGATTGTAATAGATTCTACAAAGAAATTGATTTTCGACGTAAACACGCGTTCCAAGTTCAAAACGTGGAGCTCACCACCGTGTTCCAAGCTCAAAACACGGAGTTTGCCACCGAGTTCCAAGTTCAAAACACAAAGTTTGCCACCATGTTTCAAGTTCAAAACGCAAAGCTCACTATTGCGTTTTTAGTTCTAAACGTGAGGGTCTTTTCTAGAACGTGAAAATCACGTTTGACTGATTTAAACATGTTTTAAACGGTTCCAAAATTATTTTTCACGAATTAAGAGCATTAAACACTCATTAAGGAGTGATTTAAGGGGACAGTTACACCCCTTAAACCCCTATAAATAGCTGAGAAGTCAGCTACAAAAGGATTCTTTTTTAGATCATCTTGAATTAGCTTTGGTTGGAGCTTTTGGAGCTTTGAAAGCTTGGTTTTTGAACCATTTCGGTTGAAGAACTGATCGGTTTATTCCAGTTAAAAAGGATCAGTGCCTTTTCTAAAATTAACTCTTTTTACAGAGTTCTAAAACTTGTTTAGAGTTCTTAAACTCATTTAGAGTTCCAAACTTGTCTCACAAGTTCCTCGAAGACATCAAGTCAAGAGGAATAGACCACATTCTACGAAGTGAGGTGCTTGGATCGTCAACAGGATACAAGAATCAAACTCCCATCGCCACCAAGAAGAACCCAGATTTAAACAAAGGGGAAGGTCGTTATCGATCTTTCTCTCTTTTGTAAATCAGGAAACCGATAAGAGAAAATTGTAATTTATTTTTCTAAGTTAGATAGAGAGAGGTTACATCGAGAGATTGTATTTATTTTTTTCCTAAGTCAGTTAGGGAGATTAATACAAATTTATTTCTCAAATTTTCTTACATTTTTCCGACAAACAATTACTAGAGGATTTCATAGCATAGACATGCTGTGGAAACATCCTAGCAAAGCTGGAGGAGCGCATGGGAGAGGTCAAGGCTAATAGATGGGTTGATTCGGTTGACTTGCTAGAACAAGCAAAAACTTCTGAAAGGCCTGCAAGATGCTATGAAACTGGAGAAATGCAAATGCAATATAGGTCTTAGCAAGGATGGAAGGGATCATGGATTTGAAATAATCCTCGATGGTTTAAAGGCAAGGAGACCCTAATGGTTGAAGTGACTGCAGTACCGCCTCAGAATGACAGCCAAAGAAGAACTCTAACTAGCTTACGTGCTAAACTCAGGAAAAGCAATTGGCCCAAAGGCAACATTCCTTCGAGGATGATCAAGTCATTAAAATATTCCACATACTTAGACATAGGAATGTGCTCGAACTCCCAGATATCATATGACCTGAAGATGCCGAAGGTACTAATGACTCAAACTATTGCCTTCTCAATTAGTTTTTCAAGCATCATACAAACAAATTTTTCATCGTCAATAACAAATCTAGATGCTAGTCAATGCTAAGGTCATCAAGCTAAATAAAGAAGATATGAACATGGCTGCAAATATGATCTCATTCCAATTTGGAGATATTGCCCAAGGTGACAGTACAAGATGGGGTGATCTAATCCAACAACCCCACATGAAAGTGATCAAATGAGACTCTTATGGGTTAGAAGCTAAAGGTCTTACATGAAGTGCCCTCAAGATGGGAGATCTCACGTGGGTCCAACTGAATCTATTTGAAGACGATCAATGGAAGTCTACCAAAATGATTTGATCAATGGGAGTCTACAAATTGCCATGGTGACTCACCAGTGACGTTCAGCAGTAAACATCTCTTGGAATGATCTTAGCATGTTCAACATCACACCTCTGTTATGTTTAACAATACACACATGGTCGTAGCCCTCTTGTCTGATCAGATAGCAACCCACTACTAATCCTTGGATGATTCACCGATGGGTTCACTAGTCCATCTAGGTTCAATAGTACACCTCTATTGAGATAGCTGCCTATTACGATAACATTACACCCATAACAATAGCAACACCATAAAGTTCAATAGCACACCTTTTTCGAAATTGTCTCCAACGTGTGTAATAATTGTAAAACCCTAAAAATTTATGATAATATAATTAATGTGTGATTAATTATGATAAGTAGATATTTATTATGATAAATATCATTTCATGGTGTATGAGTATACTAACAAGTGTTTTGAGTATAAACAAGTTAGTAAATGAGAAAGAGGTGAATAGAAAACATGCACAAAGGCAAATATCAAGGAGCTGGAAAATTCTAGTCCGATCAACCACCACGGTCGACCGTGATACCTGCACACTGTTTTTCTTATTTTGACTTGGTTTCAGGTTTTGAAGGCCCATGTACGTTTTCCCTAATATATATATATATATATATATGAGTTTTTCACTTTTTTCTCAGTTTTCCTAAGAACCCTAACAGTCACCAAACCCTCTAAACCCTAGTTTGATTTCTTAGAGAAGATTGGACAATTATTCATGAGTTTTTTAGTATTTTGAAACCCTAGCAGTCACCAAACTCCCCCATAAACCTATATCAATTATTCATGAGTTTTTTAGTATTTTGAAACCCTAGCAGTCACCAAACTCCCCCATAAACCCTAATTTGATTTTTAAGAAAGATTTGAAGGCTTTTGAGCAGGATTTCGGATTGTTTTGGGTTTACAACTTGGAGATCGGCTTTGAAACTTTATCTCTATGATTTAGATCAAGTCTCAAGCAAGTTTCATCTCTGCTAATCCCTCTCCCTATTTTAAAATATTTTTAAAGAGTTTTTAATAAGTTTTATAGAGTCTAATTGATTAATTTTTGTAAATAAAAGTAGATCTTTTATATTATATGTATAAAGACTAGGTTTTTTTATGTTAAAGAGATTAAGAATGAATTTACAGAAGTGTTTTAAGATTTGTAAATGATTAATAACGTTGTTTATCTCAATTTAGATGATTTGTTCTTTGTTTTGAGGATTCGTGCGTGATTGAGGGTTTAAATATGATTTATTATGCAAATAATCATGTTTTATATGTTGAAATTGTTCCCAGAGATGTTAATCCGCTATTTTCAATGTTTCACGCAAGTTTTATATTGTATTAAACAAGTTTAAATCATAAGAACACGACACGAACACAACTGTGCAGAAACCTGCACGATTTGTGAAATATCGGGTTTGGTTGACCGCACCTAAGCGGTGGTCGACCACATGCCAGACAAAGGCCTGGGAAGCTTCTGGTTTGTGGTTCGGTCGACCGCTGCATGTATGCGGTCGACCGCTAGTCTGGCAGTTAGCATGTGTATGTTTTTGACCCACGTTGATATTTTCGGGAGAGTTCCTTAACCTTGTAATGTTGTATGACGAGGTTTAAGAGTTGTTTAACTCCTGAGATGTTGGTGCACACCAGATATGGATACACACATCGACATATATGCACGTACACTCGGTTCATGTGATTTCAAATGTATTGTTGAGATAGTTGATACACATTGGGTTGATGATAATGAATTAACCTATAGAAAAGTTTTGTTTATCAGTAATGGATGCTCAGTGTGGTTATTTTTCCTGTAATGAGACATCAATTGTACCACACTAGGAGTATTTGGTTTTTTCCCGTAATGAGACCTCGACGGTACCAAATACTCGAAGATGATCGGTGGGTTTTATAGGATAGGCTTATGTGCCTATTCACCATTGTACGGTCATCTGGAAGCATATCCAGAAATATGGAGATAAAACCTATTACCGTAGAACAATTGAGTAAGGAAGTTGAACCCACATGTAAATGTGTGAACCTTACAAACGTATTATTAGTTTATGTAGCTGGAATAGGGAGATAAAACCTATTGCCGCAGAGCGATTGAGTAAGAACCTTACAAGAGTATCACTATATGCACGTGGAGATGCACATATATATTTTTACAGTTGTAGTTTTTCTCCCTTGTTAGATTACCCATGAGTAGGGTACATCCTTTGATACATGGCATACAAGATATGGTCCATGGTGATTATGAGTTGGGTGATATTCTCTTATTATTAGGTCACTACTCGAGGGTACTTCGAGATGCGACATTGTTTCTATATGGTTGAGGTTTGGAGTAATTCTTTTAAGTGTTGTTTTCATTCATAGAGTTAGAATTGGTATTTAGGGATTTACAATTTGAGACATGGTATATACATGAGGGTTTCCTTGTTTGGATTATTTTTTAGGGATTTACAATTTGAGACATGGTATATACATGAGGGTTTCCTTGTTTGGATTATTTCGCTCGACGTACTAATATTTGAGACATGGTATATACATGAGGGTTTCCTTGTTTGGATTATTTCGCTCGACGTACTAATTCTCGTATTATGGATTTCTAAACATCAATCTCTATTTAGAGTTATATGAATGATTTTATACTGATATGTACTGACTCTATTTTCTTATATACTCCTACCCCTTCCTATTGGGAGCGGTGAAGATGATCTCGCTAGCACTTTGACGCTCATTTTTTTCCCCTTCAGGCAGCAAGTCCGGTGCACAAAGAGTCGCAGGTTGATGGGATTACATCTTAGATTCCATCTAGATATTACTATATTTGTAGTTATCTCAAAACTCCACATTTAGTTATTTATTTTTAGACTCTAGACTTGTATTATACTTTGTAGAGACTTAGTGCCTTAGTGAGATTACATTTGACTCATTGTGGTGATATTTATTTCAGACTCAGAGATATTTTTATTCTATTTCAGTTAGGCTCATTTATTTATTATTCTTATACTTCTTCTGTGCATAACTAATATTGTACTATTTCTATTATTTACTTATTTTGTACCGTCACCTTTTGTTGACTCTACTAGAGATTGTAACTGTGATGGTGAAACATGTTGTAGCATGATGTTGGTGCTTGGCAGGTTTGACAATTCGGGTTTCACTTTAGACTGCAACCTTGTGTGAACCCTGGGGTGTCACAGTTGGTATCAGAGCTCTAGATTCTAATATCCTTAGGATCATCCATGTGTCATATTGTGGAGCTAGAATAGAGTTTCCTAGGAATCATGTATAGAGTCCATTAGGATTTCCTAGTATGAGTGAGGACGTATTATATATATACGTGAAATTTTTAAATTTTCTTTATGATGAACTATTTGCTTGAAGTATAAAGCATGTGGCGAATGATAAGTGATACTATTTTCCTATTGATATATGTTTTATCTTTATGCCTGAGATCATATTTACTATGTTTAATAAGTTCTACTTCGAAATTTATATATGTCGGGAAGAGGACATGGACACAGAGGTACTCGTGCTCAGGGAGCTGAGCAAGACGATAGAGAGCCCGAGCTGCAGTAGGCTCCATAGTACTTAGTGGATCTCATAGCACCTTCAGCAGCTCGACTGACAGCTATTGAGGAGCAGCTAGCAGATTAGGCTCGGCGGGAGACTCCTATTCAGGAGGAGATACCAGAGGAGACACCGGTAGATACACTACCACCATCAGTTGATGATGGAACTACTGAGCAGGAGGCTTGGCTTCGTCTGATAGAGAGGTACCAGAAGTTGAAGGCACTAGAGTTTCATGGTTCGACGGATTCATTACTACACACAAATGGAAGGTGGATGTAGCAATACTTTGGATATGCTTAATGTGAATACTGTGCAGAAGTAGAGGCTAGCAGCTTTCATCCTCAAGGACGATGCAGAAGGATGATATCTACTTCGTTTCACTCCAGAATAGAGGATGACAATTTCGTGGGAGACCTTTATATACTTCTTCGATGAGCAGTATGTGTCAACTGCAGCAAAAATTGGGAAGGAGTTAGAGCTAGCTAGGCTAGAGCAATGGGATATGTCCTTGATTGATTTTGAGAGTAAATTCATATCACTACTTAGATTCACGGGCATGTGACACACCAAGGAGCGGTAGGCTTAGATGTTTATGATGAGACTTCACCCAGGTTTACGTCGATATCTAGTATCTTAGAGGTTCTGTTCAGTGCGGAAGGTAGCAGATACTACCATGGCTCAGAAGACAAACACAACTATGTTCCTTAAGGGCAAGGATGACGATGTTAAATCAGGATAGTCTGGGGATAAAGGTAAAGGTAAGAAACCTTTTGCTGGCTCAAGAGGACCCCAGCAGCAGGGTAAGGGTTAACATCAGTAGGGTCCTCATAAGAAGGGACATCATCAGGATAGGAGGGCACAACAGCAATGAGATTTCAAGTGATTTGTTTCAAGTGCAACAAGTTCGGACACAGAGCAACAGAGTGTCGCAGAGCACCCACAGTAGGCCAGCAGGGAAAGAATCAGTAACATCAGCAAAACCGTGTTCAGGACCGCGGTCAGGGCTAGGAGTTAAGGATTGAGGCACCACCAGTAGTCCCGAGGATTGAAAGACAGGTGCGAGTGATTCAGGAGATCCAACAGGGACAGATAGTCCCCTACATTCTAGGTGATGTAATGTAGCAACCTTCGGCTACTGGTAGAGTATATGTAGTTATTCCTCGTGATCATGACATGAGTAGGGTAGTGGTGGAAGGTACGTTCCTTGTGAACTCTTTTCCAGCACATATTCTTTTTTATTCTGGCGCTTCGTATTCTTTCATCTCCTATGATTTTATGGTTAGACTCTAGCTTGTAGCGCAGCCTTTAGATATTCTACTATCTGTATCTACTCCTTTGGGAGAGATGTCTCTTTTAGAGAGTGTTTGTAGGAGATGTGTCATCAACTTAGATGATTCCGAGTTCATGATTGACTTGATCGTGTTGCGTATGTCTGAGTTTGATGTTATCCTTGGTATGGATTAGCTATCTTCCTACCATATGAGTATCGACTATTTTGTGAAGACAATCAGCTTGCGAGCTTATGATGGATCTGAGTTGGTGGTAGCGACCTCCAGAGGTAACCAGTTTGTGGAGTCATTTCTGGCATACGTCAAGGAGGTGATGTTATAGGATCGGGGCGCAGATTTGAGTGATACATGAGTGGTCTTCGAGTACCAGGATATCTTCCAGGACATTCTAGGTTTACCTCCACTGAGAGATGTCGAGTTTTGCATAGAGTTGCTGCTAGGCACCGTATCGATTTCCTGAGCTCCTTACCATATGTCACCTGCTGAGATGAGGGAGCTCCAGATCTAGTTAGATGAGTTGTTGTCTTAGGGGTTCATTCGTCGGAGTCATTCTCTATGGGGAGCACCGGTCCTTTTTATAAAGAAGAAGGACGGGAGTATACGATTATGCATCATTTATCATGAGTTGAACAAGGTCACTATTCAGAATAGGTACCCACTATCGAGGATTGGTGACTTGTTCGACCAGTTGCAAGGAGCATAATGTTTTTCATAGATAGATCTTCATTCCAGTTATCATCAGTTGCGGGTTCGAGAAATGGATATTCCCAAGACCACCTTTCTAACTCGATATGGGTCTTTTTCTTGTTATACCATTTGGGCTGACTAATGCACCCACAGTATTTATGGATTTGATGAATCAGGTTTTCTATCCATACTTGGACCAGTTCGTGATAGTTTTCATCGACGATATTCTTATTTATTTGAGGTCGGAGGACAAGCACGAACAGCATTTGGACTTAGCATTACAGACTTTACGGGAGCACCGGTTATACGCTAAATTTAGTAAGTGTGAATTTCAGTTATCGGATGTTAGATTTTTGGACCATGTTATCAGTCGGGAGGGCATTGCAGTAGATCCGGCTAAAGTAGAGACTGTTCTTGATTGTAGTCGCCAAAGACCGTTACCGAGATTCATAGTTTCTTAGGTCTGGCGGGCTATTACAAAAAATTCATTCAGGATTTCTCAAAGATCACGATGCCACTTACACGCCTTACTAAGAAGGATGTACAGTTTATTCGAGGCGCAGAGTACCAGGAGGCCTTTGAGACATTGAAGGCTAAGTTGACTTCAGTGCCAGTGCTGATTATTCCCAGCAGTAATAAGACTTTTGTTGTCTACACTGATGCATCATTATCGGGTCTTGGAGATGTTTTGATGCAGACACAGAGAGTTGTGTCCTATATTTTGAGGCAATTGAGGACTCATGAGCAGAATTATCCTACACACGACTTGGAGCTAGCAGCAGTGGTCTTTGCGCTAAAGGCGTAGAGACATTATTTGTATAGGGTGTTGTTTGAGTTATTCACAGATCATCAGAGCTTAAAATATCTCTTTTCACAGAAAAACTCAACCAGAGGCAGCGACGATGGGTAGAGTTTATTAAGGATTATGAGTTCACTATACAGTACCATCCGGGAAAGGCTAATGTGGTAGCGCGTTGAGTAGGAAGCGTCGTCACGGACTTGTAGCTTTGAGGTATTCATTACATCGAGATCTTTATACCCTCAGCCGCTATGATTTTAGGCTAGAGATAGGGGGAGCAGTTCTTTCTTAGGAGCTTTATTAGTACAACCATCTTGAAGTGATAAAATGGTCGGAGCTCAGCTAGAGGACTCTTGGATTCTAACCCGTAAGGGGAAGATTTCCAAGGAACCCAATGCTGATTGGACTATTAGAACAGATGGAGGCTTTCGGATGAAGGGCCGATTAGTTATGCCGAACAATCCACAGCTGAAGAGAGATCTATTTTATGAGGCGCATCATAGAAGGTATACAGTGCATCCAGGCACGATGAAAATGTATAAGGGCTTAAAGAGGCATTTCTAGTGGAGTGGCATGCGTAGAGAGATTGCAGAGTATGTGGCTAAGTGTTTTACTTACCAGCAAGTTAAGGCATAACATCAGAGACCTGTAGGGACCCTACAGCCTTTACCTATTCTCGAGTGAAACTAGGCAGATATCTCCATGGATTTTATTGTAGGGTTGCCTAAATCAAAGAAAAAAAAATGATTCTATTTGGGTGATAGTAGATCGGTTGATGAAGTCGGTGCACTTCTTACCTATGAGGATGACTTATACGGTGGATACATATGCGAGGATCTTCATCCGGGAGATCGTTCGATTGCTTGGAGTCTCAGAGACGATCATATCAGATCAAGGCTCAGTCTTCACATCCCACTTCTGGAGGAGTTTTTAGGATGCTTTCGGCAGCCAGGTATCATTCAGTAGTGGCTTCCACCCCCAGACAGATGGTCAGACAGAGAGGGTGAATCAGGTGTTAGAGGATATGCTGCGAGCATGTGTGATAGATTTTTAGGATAGCTGGGAGAGAGAGGGTGAATCAGGTGTTAGAGGATATGCTGCGAGCATGTGTGATAGATTTTTAGGATAGCTGGGAGGACCACATCCCATTGATTGAATTTGCATATGCTGCGAGCATGTGTGATAGATTTTTAGGATAGCTGGGAGGACCACATCCCATTGATTGAATTTGCATATAATAATAGTTATCAAGCTACTATCGGGATGGAGCTATATAAAGCATTGTACGAGAGGCCTTGCAGATCGTCCATATGTTGGGCAGAGCCAGAGGATAGCCTATTGTTTGGGCCGGAGCTTGTTAGGCAGACCACAAAAGGTGGCATTGATTAGAGAGCGTATTCTTACCGTACAGAGTCAGCAAAAGAGCAATGTGGATCAACGGTGACGACCACTAGAGTTTTAGGTAGGAGACTTAATCATGTTAAAAGTATTATCGATGAAGGGCGTTCAGCGATTTGGTAGACGGGGAAAACTTGTCCCGAGATATGTTGGTCCCTTTAGGATTATTGAGCAGCTTTGAGCTGTTTCCTATAGATTAGATCTTCCAGCATCGATGTCGAGTGTACACGATATCTTCTATATTTCGATGCTCAAGAAGCTTTTACGTGATGAGGAGCAGCATAGGGTGATTGATGCACCAGATATCAAGATCTAGGATGATTTGACTATCATAGAGATTCCGGTGTGCATTCTTGCTAGAGAGAATAAAAAGCTTAGAATTAAAGTTATTCCATTAGTGAAAGTTCAGTGGAACTGGCAAGGAGCCGAAGAGATTTCTTGGGAGCACGAGGAGGATGTATGTCACGACTACCCACACCTGTTTAAGCAGGTAAGATGTTGATATTTAAATATACTTATATGCATTGGTAGTTATGATTATATATGTTATTTAGTCACATTTATATTTAACGCTAGAATGGGTCACTCAACACTTAGCTCTTAATCATTCAGAACATATGGTATATATATGGGGGGTCTCTTGTTTGGATTTTTTGCGACATACTAGTTCCGACTAATTAGAGGTTAAGTGAGAGTGCACGCATTTTAGATTGTTAAGTTTAAATGTTGTTTATATTTTGAATCTGGGGATTAATGATACAAGATGTGTACTGGAGAGTTTCCTTGTCTAGATTATCCCCTCTTAGTGCTTTTCTCGTATTATTAATCTCTGAGATGCGATTGCGGAATTTTGAGGGTGAATGTAAAACCTTGAAAATTTTTGATAATATAATTAATGTGTGATTAATAATAATAAGTAGATATTTATTGTGATAAATATCATTTTATGGTGTATGAGTACACTAACAAGTGTTTTAAGTATAAACAAGTCAGTAAATGAGAAAGAGGCGAATCGAAAACATGCACAAAGGCAAATCTCGAGGAGCTGGAAAATTCTAGTCAGTCGACTGTCGCGGTCGACCGCAGTCTGGTTGACCACCACGGTCGACCGCGATACATGCATGTTGTTCTTCCTGTTTTGACTTGGTTTCGGGTTTTGAAGGCCCATGTTCGTTTTCCATGATATATATATATATCAATTATTCACTAGTTTTTTATAATTTTAATGATACGAGTTGCCGTGCGAGCACTCTTGATCGTGGAATTTTCAAGAGTGGGTAAAGAAGAAAACAACTGAAGAACACAAGAGTTAAAATTAGGGCGAAGGAAAATACATTCTCTAGATTTTGAGAATCAATTAGATTTACAAAATCTCTCTCTCACAATCTCTCTAGATCAAAGAACAACCTCCCTGATCTCTTTTCTGATTACAATCTGAGTTCTCTACCCTAGAAAAGTCGTGTTTCTATTTATACTAAACAGAAATCCCAACTGGAGCAGGAAACAGACCCAGGCCCGGAACCGCTACGCGGTCGACCGCAGTACCCAAGGCGATCGACCGGTCAGAACGACGAAAACTAGAAAAATCGATTACAGTGTTTCTGGTCGACCGCAGCGCCACCATCGGTCGACCGCTCTCAGTCCCAAGACATAGTCTGGGTCTGTGCACTTAGCGGTCGACCGCCGTGACCAAGCCGGTCGACCGGCCAGAGTCTAACTGTACTTCCTACCATTTTGACGAATCCTTCGACTTCGTCGCCTCTAATGACCTCGTCCACGACTCCTCTACTCTATTCTCAAGATACCATGAGAATCATCTATCCTCAAGCTCCCATGAGGATCGCTAAGCTCCCGAAGAGAAGATACACCCATATCATGGGTCCTCCCTTTAGGAACTTGAAGTCCCATTCAAGTTAGAACTTCAGCTGAGGGAACTCGCGAGCCCCTCCTTCTCTGTTAAACCACTTAGCCTTGCTAGGAACCTGACCTTGACGTCCAATGAGAAACGACTCCTTCGTCCCCCACCTCGTCTTGGTCGTCTTCCGTTCCAAAATGCAATCTTCTTTCAGTGGCTCCTCTCTATCAAACCACAAGTCTTCAACATGCGGTAAGATCATCTTGTCATCACCTTCATCATCCAATAATGGAGGCTCAAACAACTTCAAGTACTCGGCATTGATCACCGAATACATGCCTAAGTAAGGTGGCAAATCTAAACGAAAAGCGTTGTCGCCAATCTGATCGATAATCCGAAACGGACCATAACGAATAGGCTTCAACTTCGTCCCTTCTCCTTTGAGCCTCTCCTTACTTAATTTTAGCCATACCATATCGCCTTTACCAAAGTTACAAGGAACCCGATGTTGATCATGCTTCGCCTTGTACTTAGCTTGTGATTTCTTCAATTGAGCTTCAACCGTGGCATGAATATTTGCAATCTTCTCGAGAAATCGCTGAGCACGTTGTCTCTCACTCCCTTCCTTGCCGTCCACTGTGGCTTCACTTGAAAACACAAGATCGAACGGGCTCGGCGGTAAAAATCCATAACAAGTCTCAAACGGTGACTTCCCTGAAGATCCATGAATCGCCCGATTGAAAGCAAACTGCAAATATGGTAAACTCTCATCCCAAGTCTTAGGATGCCTAGAATTATACCCCCGCAACATGTGCACCATAGTCCGGTTGACTACCTCCGTTTGTCCGTCTGTTTGTGGGTGAAATGCCGTGCTCTTCTTCAATTTGGTGTCCATCAAACTCCACAAAGAATCCCAAAAATGCCCGAGAAAACGGCTATCCCGATCCGAAATAATCGAACTCGGCAACCCAAAGTGCTTCCACACATGCCCGAAGAACAATTGTACCGCACCTGTGTTCGCGGGAAAAATTGCTTTCTTCGTTGATGATTCCATTGATTACTTTGTTAACAGTTTATCGGTTATAAAGATCCGGTCTTTTTATAAGATCCGGTTACAATAAAATATATCACCATCTTGCTGAACCAGTCCACCACAACGTACAAATAGTCATGCCCACGCTTGGTAGTCAGTAACCCTCCTAGAAAATCCATAGAAATGCTCTCCCACGGCCTAGAAGGAACCGGTAATGGTAGGTACAATCCCCTCTTTCTGTTAGAAGGCTTCGAAATACAGCATAACTTACACCCTCCAACATACTTGGTCACATCATCAAGCATCCGTGGCCAAAACACATGTCGCCGTAGATTGAGAAGCGTTTTCTGAATGCCAAAATGCCCTTGCACACGCGAGGTATGCGCTTCCCGAATCCACTGCAACCTATCACCATCTTCCAGAATGTATAGTGATGTCCCACGATACAACAAGCCATCTTCTCCCAGTGCATACTCCCCCCTTCGACCAGCCTTCGCCTGCTCAAACACACTATCGAAGTCCCTACTGGATGCATACAGCTGTACATACTCCAAAGGAACCAAGGGCTGAATGCGCGTCGCCACCAATAAAGACCTTATCGGCGGACGAGATAACATATCGGCCAACTTGTTCGTCGCCCCTTTCTTGTACCTAATAATGATGTTGAAAGCCATCAAATAGGACATCCACTTCATGTGCCGTGCCTGCTGTAGCTTTGTCTGGGCATGTAAGAACTCCAACGGCTTGTGATCCGAA
Source organism: Asparagus officinalis (assembly GCF_001876935.1). Lineage (NCBI taxonomy): Eukaryota > Viridiplantae > Streptophyta > Magnoliopsida > Asparagales > Asparagaceae > Asparagus > Asparagus officinalis. Next base: position 419,763 of record NW_017972282.1, read on the forward strand.
TGCACGACCACCTCCTTCCCTAACAAGTACACCCTCCAATGCTTAATTGCTTGATATAGTGCATAGAACTCCTTGTCATAGGTTGGGTAGTTCGCAATAGCACCTGAAAACTTCTCAGAATGGTATTCCACCGGTTTCCCATCCCGAATCAACACCGCGCCCATCGCATAATTAGACACGTCGGTCTCTACCTCGAAAGTCCGCTGCAAATTTGGCAATGCCAACACCGGTGCCTCCGAGATCTTCCTTTTTAGCAACTGAAAAGCCTCCTCATGCGTCCTTCCCCACTCAAACTGAACTTTAGCCTTTGTGAGGCCATGTAACGGTGCCGCATAAGCCGAAAAATGTCGAATGAACTTGCGTAAATACTGGCAAGCCCACATGAATCTCCTCACCTCAGTCACTGTCTTTGGCGTCGGCCACTTTGTGATCACCTCCACCTTGCTTGGATCTATCCTCCGCTGGACCTTCCCTACGATGAAGCCGAGATACACCAACTCGTCCTTCCCGAACTCGCACTTTTTCCCGTTGAGCTTCAGCTGTCCCTCCTGCAACACTTCAAATACCTTCTCAACATGAACGAGATGCTCCTCCCAAGTCCTGCTGTACACCAAGATATCATTAAGGTAAACTATCACAAAATCCTCTATAAAGGGTCGCAACAAATCATTCATAAGCCTCATAAAGGTAGCCGGAGCATTGCACAATCCAAACGACATCACCAACCACTCGAACAGGCCTTGCTTGGTCTTGAACGCAGTCTTCCAAGTGTCTTCCTTCTGAATCCTCACCTGATGGTAACCAGACTTCAAATCCAGCTTCCTGAAAAACCTCGCTCCCTCCAACTGGTCCATAAGATCATCGATCCGTGGTAATGGGTAACGATTCTTGATGGTTATCTTGTTGAGTGCCCAGTAATCCACGCACATGCGCCAGCCTCCATCCTTTTTGGGCACCAACAACACTGGTGACCCGCAAGGTGAACACCTCGGCATAATCACTCCCGCCTCCAAGAGCTCCTGAACCTGCTTTTTGATCTCCTCGGACTCCAGTACTGATGTGCGGTATAGGCCTATGTTAGGTAAGGAACTCTCCCCGGTCAACATAATCTCATGCTCTACACTTCGACGTGGTGGTAGTCCTGTGATCTCCGAAAACAAGTCCGCATACTTGACCTTCAACCTGTCAATATCTCCCTCTTGGAGCTTGCCCAAGGTGGACAAGCACATCCTACTCAGATGCACTTCATACGGCCGAATGAACAATAAAACGAACTTCCTACCCGCGTTCACCAACCTCTTAGACTGAGTCACTGTCACCAAGCTCGTCTCCTGTGGAAGAGATGCTGAACGAAAAATGAATTGCTCGCCATCCTTGTTGAACGTGTACTTTTGGGCTCGCCGATCATATACTGCGTATCTATCCCACAAATAAGGATTGCCCAAAATAACTTGGCAAACATTCAACGGAACCACGTCGCATGTGACCTCGTCAATATACGATTCGTGGAGTGCAAATCTGAATGAACACTGGTTCACCACACTCAATCCCGCCTCCTTCTGAATCCACCCTAATGGATAGGGCTTCGGATGCTTCACCGTCTTCAATCCCAGCTTCTGTACTAATGCCTCAGATATCAGATTTTTCTGACTCCCTGGATCTACAATAGCATCCACTAAACTGGTCTTGACCTGCAACTTCAGAACAAAGAGCTGCTCCCTCGGGTCATCATCTTCTTTGGTGGCCTGCTTCCCCGCCATAAGGTTGAGACTGCTATTGGGTTCGGTCATCCTGGGAATCTCCTTCGGACCCTGTGCTATCACGTACGTCTTCTTCTCCTCCTTCTTCTTCAATTATTTTGGTTTCAGATGAGGATACTTATCCCAGCAAGGATCAGCCACATGCCCTGTCTGCTTGCAGTGATTGCATGTCAATCCTGTTTTCCCCGAGTCAACCTTCTTCTTCTCATCCTTAGACTGAGCGCCACCCGTCTTGCTCCCCGATGGTTTGGAATCCCCCTTTGTCTCATTGCCCTTCTTCTGCCTGCCCTCAATGGCAATGGCCTTCACGCTCGCATCTGCGATTGTCTCCACTGAAAACAGCTTCATCTCCTTCCGGATGTAATCATTCAGACCCGCCATGTACTACATGAAGATGGGGTACTCGTCCGTTGCGATGTTTAGAACCATCACCTGCTGCTGGAACTCCGTCGTGTACTCTTGAACGGTCTGATTAAACTTCTGGCGTAAGCCGTACCACTTGTACCAACACTCCTCAAGGAACCCCAATCTTCAGATTCTGGTAATGATTCTTACCCCCTTGATGTCCAGCAGTCTTGACCATCTCAGTCTCCCCCTCTGAATTGGCTTTCTCGCTCTCCTCATCGGATTCGAAGAGTCCCTTCTTACCCTTCGAAGAAGATTCCTCCTTTTTGTCTCCTCCGTTGATGAGACCCACGAGTTGGGTAAGAGTCGTCCCGATCGTCTCAATCTGCTTCTCCATGGCATCAAGTCTTGTTGAATTATCTGCTTCAGACATCTTCTCCTTCCTTAATTTCTGGACCCCCTCCGAGGAATTAAGGATCTCACCAAGCTTCTTGTACTGTGAGCGAGTAAGGACCATACACAGTTCCCCCCTTCACAGGATCTAGTGCTCTGATACCAACTTGATACGAGTTGCCGTGCGAGCACTCTTGATCGTGGAATTATCAAGAGTGGGTAAAGAAGAAAACAACTGAAGAACACAAGAGTTAAAATTAGGGTGAAGGAAAATACATTCTCTAGATTATAAGAATCAATTAGATTTACAAAATATCTCTCTCACAATCTCTCTAGATCAAAGAACAACCTCCCTGATCTCTTTTCTGATTACAATCTGAGTTCTCTACCCTAGAAAAGTCGTGTTTCTATTTATACTAAATAGAAATCCCAACTGGAGCAGGAAACAGACCCAGGCCTGGAATAGCTACGTGCTTGACCGAAGTACCCAAGGCGGTCGACCGGTCAGAACGACGAAAACTGGAAAAATCGATTACAGTGTTTCTGGTCGACCGCAGCACCACCATCGGTCGACCACTCTCAGTCCCGAGACATAGTCTGGGTCTGTGCACTTAGCGGTCGACCGCCGTGACCAAGCCGGTCGACCGGCCAGAGTCCAACTGTACTTCCTGCAGTTTTGACGAATCCTTCGACTTCGTCGCCTCCAATGACCTCGTCCACGACTCCTCTACTCTATTCTCAAGATACCATGAGAATCATCTATCCTCAAGATCCCATGAGGATCGCTAAGCTCCCGAAGAGAAGATACACCCGTATCATTTAAACCCTAGCAGTCAACAAACTCCCCTATAAACCCTAATTTAATTTTTGAGAAAGATTTGAAGGCTTTTGAGCAGGATTTCGGATTGTTTTAGGTTTACAACTTGGAGATCGGCTTTGAAACTTCATCTCTCACGATTTAGATCAAGTCTCATGTGAGTTTCATGTCTGCTAATCCCTCTCCTTGTTTTAAAATGTTTTTAAAGAGTTTTTAATAAGTTTTATAGAGATTAATTGATTAATTTGTGTAAATAAAAGCATATCTTTTATATTATATATATAAAGACTAGGTCTTTTCAAGTTAAAGAGATTAAGAACAAATTGACAGAAGTGTTTTAAGATTTGAAAATGATTAATAACGTTGTTTATCTGAATTTAAATGATTTGTTCTTTGTTTTGAGGATTCGTGCATGATTGAGGGTTTAAATATGATTTATTAAGCAAATAATCATGTTTTATATATTGAAATTGTTCCCAGAGATGTTAATCTGCTATTTTTAATGTTTCATGCAAGTTTTATATTATATTAAACAAGTTTAAATCATAAGAACACGACACGAACACAACTGTGCAGAAACCTGCACGATTTTTGAAATATTGGGTTTGGTCGACCGCGCCTAAGCTATGGTCGACTGCATGCCAGAAAGAGGCCTGGGAATCTTCCGGTTTGTGGTTCAGTCGACCGCTGCATCTATGCGGTCGACTGTCAGTCTGGCAGTTAGCCTGTGCATCGTTTTGACCCACGTTGATGTTTTCGAGAGAGTTTCTCGACCTTGTAATATTGTATGATGAGGTTTAGGAGTTTTTGACCCACGTTGATGTTTTCGAGAGAGTTTCTCGACCTTGTAATATTGTATGATGAGGTTTAGGAGTTGTTTAACACCTGAGATGTTGGTAAGAGAGTTTCTCGACCTTGTAATATTGTATGATGAGGTTTAGGAGTTGTTTAACACCTGAGATGTTGGTAAATACCAGATATGGACACACACACTGAGATATGTGCAGGTACACTCGGTTCATATGATTTGACATGTATTGTTGAGATAGTTGATACACGTTGGGTTGATGATAATGAATTAACCTATATAAAAGTTTTGTTTATCAGTTATGGATGCTCAGTGTGGTTGTTTATCCCATAATGAGACCTCTACTTTACCACACTAGGAGTATTTGGTTGTTTCCCGTAATAAGACCGTGACGGTACCAAATACTCGAAGATGATCGATGTGTTTTCTAGGTTAGGCTGATGTACCTATTCACCGTTGTACGGTCATCTGGAACCATATCCGGAAATAGGGAGATAAAACCTATTATTGTAGAATGATTGAGTAAGGAAATTGAACCTATATGTAAATGTGCGAACCTTACAAAAGTATCATTAGTTTATGTAGCCGGAATAGGGAGATAAAACATATTATTGCAGAGCGATTGAGTAAGGACCTTACAAGAGTATCACTATATGCACGTGGAGATGCACATATATATATTTACAATTATAGTTTTGCTCCCATGTTAGATTACCCATGAGTAGGGTACATCCTCTGATACATGGCATACATGATATGGCCCATGGTGATTATGAGTTGGGTGATATTATCTTATTATTGCGCCACTACTCGAGGGTACTTCGAGATGTCACATTGTTTCTATATGGTTGAGGTTTGGAGTAATTATTTTGAGTGTTGTTTTCATTCTTAGAGTTGGAATTGGTATTTAGGGATTCACAATTTGAGACATGGTATATACATGAGGGTTTCCTTATTTGGATTATTTCGCTCGACGTACTAATTCTCGTGTTGTAGATTTTTAAATATTAATTTCCATTTAGAGTTATATGAATGATGTTATACTGATATATACTGACTCTATTTTCTTATATACTCCTACCCCTTCCTCTTGGGAGCGGTGGAGATGGTCTCGCTAATGCTTTGACGCTCGTTGTTTCCCCCTTTTTAGGCAGCGAGTCCGGCGCATGGAGAGTCGCAGGTTGATGGGATTGTGTCTTAGATTCTATCTAAATATTACTATATTTGTAGTTATCTTAGAGCTCCACATTTAGTTGTTTATTTTTAGACTCTAGACTTGTATTGTATTTTGTAGAGACTGAGTGCCTTAGTGAGATTACATTTGACTCATTGTGTTGAGATTTATTTCAGACTCAGAGATATTTTTATTCTATTTCAGTTGGGCTCATTTGTTGATTATTCTTATACTTCTTCTGTGCATAACTGAACTTGTACTATTTCTATTATTTGTCTATTTTGTACCTTCAACTTTTGTTAACTCTACTAGAGAGATAGTAACTGTGATGGTAAAACGTGTCGTAGTATGGTGTTGGTGCTTAGTAGGTTTAACAATCCGGGTTTCACTTTGGACTGCAGCATTACGTGAACCATGGGGCGTCACAATAATACACCTCTGCTGTGATGAATCAGCAGTCATGTTCAACATCACACCTCTAAATAGCATTCACATGATTGGCACGTTGTAACATGCTCACTGATTGAGTTCACCATCAGGTTCTAGAGGGTATCTCTGAACTGTTTGACATTACACCGGGGATTCCCAAAGTATTATGAAACTGGCTCTGCATTTAAACTAAGATTTAAAAACATTTAGGGGGCCTTGTAGATGGATAAAAAATGTCTAATTTCCCTATGATGCCGTAAGGAGGCCGACAGAGTCATAACAGTCATTCCAAAGTGATTAAAGGGTTTAATATGGTAAAATGAACTCAAAAGGAGGTAATGACACAAGTCACAAAGACCTAAATGTAAGATAAGTGTCGCCCAAAAATAAACCAAAGCATGTTATGCATTGCTAAGATCACGCGGTGCTAAAGTCAAACAGAGCTAAAGTCATGCGGTGTTAGGGTTATGCACTTCAAAGCACGCGTAAAGTTAACCGCATGTAAACTTTTTGGCAAATTGACGGTTGAACTAGTAGACAAATTTGTAGCAAATCAGAGATGTCAGAGCACCATGAGACAACTTCTCTGCACAAAGTCTATGCAATGCTATAAAAAGTGACCAATGAGAATGTTTATGCGGTATTACTAGCACCGCATATATGAAAAAAATCTGTAAGAGTTGTTGTAAAGGACACCATGTCGCTGTTTGTTCAGCGTCATACACTAAAAAGCTACCATAGTAGTTCACATAAACCTAACATTAAGTAAACTCACTAAAACCATGTAAAGAAGGGTGTCTCTATGAATATAGACCCTCAGCATACAACCAAAGGGCTCCAAAATCCCTAAACTCTTATTCAAGCCTTCTTACCTTGAGTTGGAGCTCCCCTCTTGTCTAGCAGAGTTGATGTTGCTCTAGAGGGTATCTTGGGCTATCTTAGGCTCTCATTAGTCCTTTGAGTTGCATACATTCTCTTTATTAGGGTTTTCTAACCGGCCTATCACCTTTCTGTTAAGGTTCGCTCACTAGGATTACTAATCACCCAAGAGCATCTACTACTCCTTAAGGAGTTTTATCCTCTCAAAGGTTATTCAAAACACTCAAGAGCGACTTCTCCCTTAGTTGGAGGAGTTATCTTCTTTTCACAAGAGGGTTTGCAAACAAATCCATGTGGAAAAAAGAACAAATTTTAGTGTTTATCAATTGAGATCTATTCTTTCTTTAAGACACAAGCTTTATAAAAGGGCGACGTCAACACCTTCTACCTCATCATATAATCCTCAGAGATCCTTAATCTATCTCTATCACTACCTGGTTAAGATCTCAGCTGAACAAGAATAAGGAGTAAGAGGACGATATCCCTTCTCTGCTCGTTTGAAGCCCAACTCGCGACGTTGCCTTCATCCCCTGATTTGAGTGGAGAACAAGCATGAAACACATATTGGAGCTTATAAATAAGACTCTACAGTTATTGCTCAATGCGTGATCGATCATCTAAAAAAATCAAGATCGTCATTGATTTTGATCATCGCATTTATAATAATCAACCGGATTATAAACACTCTCAAGATCATTTATTGCTTTAAAAGTTGCCCGTTGCATTAAAGTCTTGTCTTGTCTTGCAAGTACTCTTACCCTTGATTACTTGATCATTTGATCCTGTATCAGGTTGAATCTGTCCTAAGTCATTCGTCCTTTGATCTCTACAATCTTACGTTATTGTTGGCATTAATCAATTGTCCAACGAGGCAAATCCTCCGTGACAAATTCATCCTTCTTCAAGAAGCCTCATACAGTGGTTTTCCAGACAAGACAAAGATCTTCTCTGATTGCATTAATTTTTGGGTGAATTTATTCGTGTGGTCGATGAACCCAATGTCTAGTCTCTTTCTACATAGCTTCCCAGCATCGTCATTCTTGTAAGCTATAAAAATTTGTAGTTTTCATTCAAAAGATCAATAAAAAAGTAAGACGACTACATCACGGTCTAAATCTTTTGACCTGAAACAATAGCAGTGCTGGTGGAAGTCAAAAATAAAATTATAGCCAGGAATCATGCATTGGCCGATGCAATACCGGTCCTTCAACCGTTACCTATGCATATTTTGGTTATCATTCCAACTCTTCATATTTGGTATCGCTGATGTTCTTGCTTACATGGGGTGATTTCTTCTACTCGGAGACACCAAAAGCATTTAAATCAATAGCAACGAGCTTCTTCTGGTGCTCGATGTCGCTTATGTATTTCTTAAGCACGACACTGGCCGAGCTGGTGAACCGAGCGACAAAGGGGAGTATGAGGAGTAGGCGTTGACTTGCAGGGTATAACTTGAACAGGAACCATTTGAATCTATTTTATTATTTGCTTGTAATAATTAGCTTTTTTTGAACTTTCTAAAGTACTTGTTTTGGGCTGAGTTGGATAAGTATGGGCCTCAAGACTTTCTAAGATTAATTAGAGATGAGAAACATTCTATGATATTATTTTTATGTTAGAAATTTGCGTTTGCTAAGTTTTGCGTTTGTTTGGGCTCAATATTATATGAACTACATTTACACATTATGTCAGTTGTTTCCTACAACAGAAAAAATGATAAAGTGGCGAACATATAGAGTTATGTATAGTTATGAGAATTATGGATATGAAGTGGCGCCTCATTTTCCTAAATAAGCTACCAAAGACATATGTAGGTTGTCTAAAAATTACTGCAGATAGCTGATTCCGACTAAGAACTGATAATGGAAGTTACAATTCGACGCTTTCCATAAGGCTACAATTTGGAGACTTTCATGACAATCGACGAAGGTTACAATTCAACGACCTTCACAACAACCGATGGAAGTTCTGATTCAACGGCCTTCACAATCATCAACAGGAGTTACAACCAATGACTCTCACATTCCAAGGAGACGAGATGAAGATCGCAATCTTTACAACGCTCTAATAAAAGAGACAACAAATCAATGGTCTTTTCAACTCAAAACACAGAGCTCACCTCTGTGTTCCAAGAACAAAACACAAAACTCACTCCTGTGTTCTAAGCAACAAAACACGGGGCTCACCACTGCGTTTTCGGCCTCAAGTGCAAAGCCCAACTCCGCGTCCCAACCAGAACACAGAGTTCGTACCCAGAACGTAAATTTTGTGTTTGACTCGTTCAAACACGAGTTGAACAGTTCTAGAAATCGTTTTCCATGATTTGAGAGGGATTACACCCCACTAGGGAGCGATTTTGGAGGTTAGTCACACCCCTTAATCCCCTATAAATAGCTAAAAATTAGCTTAAATGGGGCTTTTTGGATCTTTTAGCAGATCATTTTTGGAGATTTTGGATCTTAGAGAGTTTGGAGCATCCTTTGGAGCTGTTCGTGGAGCTTTCTTCTCCTTGGTTGAGTACTGATTTTGGTTAGATCAAATCAACTCTTTTACAAAGTTCTAAACTCGTTCTGAGTTCTTTAACTCATTCAGAGTTCCAAACTTGTTCTGAGTTCTCAAACTCGTTCAGAGATCCTAAACTCGTGAGAGTTTTAAACTTGCATTGCAAGTTCTTCCCATCAAGAGGAATCAACCAAATTCCACGAGGTGAAGTATCCGGATCGTCAATGAGATACAAGATTCAAGCTCCCATTGACACCAAGAAGAACCCAAGTTTAAACAAAGGGAAGGATCTCCGTCGATTCCTTCTTTCTTTTGTAAATCGGGAAACCGATATAGAAGAGTTATAATTTCTTTTTTCTAAATTAGTTAGAGAGATATTGCAAAGAGAGATTGTATTCATTCTTTTCCTAAGTCAGTTAGGGAGATTAATATGAATTTTATTCTCATTTCTTCTTTAATTTTTCGACAAACAACTGTGTTTTTTTGGTGAAATGCTCCCTTGGCGGTTGCATTCTGATTGGGTAACGCGACCCTAACGTCCCTTCTCCAAACCACGATGTGGTACGTTGCGTTGAAAAGGATCAACATGGGTTTAAGATTCATGTTCACCAAGAACCAGTCCCGTCTACCGATGGACAGGGGGTTCTAGCTTCAACCTCATGTTCAGTGAGAGATTCTTCCTAAGTCTCCAATTTAAGGGAGCTTTTATCGAGAGAAAGACCGGTGCAACAAGCCACTCATTCATGTCAATGTGAACAACTTATTTCTGCGGTCCTCTCAGAATGCTAATGTTGTGCTTCTGTGCCTAGGTGGTCAGTGTTCGATCGATTAACGAATGTTGCTCAACCAAACAAGTGACGACGTTATTATAAGAAGAAATATTCAGAGGCCGAGTATCCTAAAGTCACTATCAATGTGATCGGTAGAGGAAAATAGTCAGTCCCTAGTTCTAATGAATCAGAGATGGATCATTCTCCGAGCGTCAGAGAAATCGCAAACGAGTTTGAAGGAATCTACCAATGCACTCGGACACGAACAAGAGCTATTCCTCCTGTCAACTATCGGAGGTTAGCCAGAGGAACCAATTATGATGATGAGCATTCAGCCATCACGAAGTCTCACTCATCAAGTTCTTTCGTGGGGCATGAGAGCTTCACCTATATGGCAGGAAATTCTGAAGATCTCACAAAGAGGCTTGATGAGTAGCAAGCCATGCTCCAAGCACAGCAGGTAACCATCAATCAACTTTAAAATCTGATGGCTCAAATCATTGTGGATAGGGCTAATTCTTAGAAAGCTGAGTCACAACCTCGACATGAATCCTCCTGGAAAGGAGGATCATCCATAGTAAAGGGGAAACAAAAAGTGAATCAGACTGCTGAGCAAGAAACTCATCACATAGAATCTTCCTTTAAAGAAGAGAAAGAAGCCGAGAATGAGCAGAATCCATAGTCAGCCAAAATGGAAGAATTTGAAGCCTGCCTCAATGCCATTGCTAACAGAAGTGAGCTCCAAGAAGGAGTTGTGAGGCCTTATCTCGCTGAATGGGATGCAGCTCCCTATCTACCGAGATTTAAGGCCCCAACTCTACAAGCTTTTGACGGCACAGGGTCATTGAACCAAGATATCTACTATTTCAAGTCACAAACTAGAAATGTGATATCAAATGACGCCATATTGACTCGTTTGTTCATTGGCACCCTCAAGGGGGTTGCCTTTGAAAAGGGGGTTGCCTTTGAATGGTTTATGAAACTTTCGGCTGGATCTATTCAGAAGTGGGTAGATCTAGAGAGGTTATTCCTAACCAGATTCTTCGAAGATGACACTGAAGCCTCCGTCTCTACCCTTCTTGCTACCAAACAAAGGAAGAGAGAGTCTATCAAAGCCTTCGTCGAGAGATTCCGAAGCATGGCTTTGCGATGTCCGTCGGGCATGACACACTCTACTCTAGTGGAAACATATCTGCATAATTTGCAAACCCATCTCTTGGCTCAAATGAGGGTCACGGAATGTCGATCCTGGAAATAGCTAGTCTCCCAAGAAGAGCAGGCAGAAGAGATTATTGCCTGAGTCAAAGCGGAAGAGATCAATAAACAGAAGCAACTGGAGCAACGCAATCAAGGTAATGCTCCTCGAGCAAAGGGAAATGATACTTTGGCTACTGATACCAATACTCGAGCGCCACCTACTAAGCAGGACAAGGCATCAAGTAAACCAAGAGCACCCAAAGAGTACTCTTTCAAAGAGGACTATGTGGACACTCTATTCCAGCTACTTTGGAAGAACAATAAGTTAAAGGTCCCTAAAATAAAGAGACCGGAAGGGGCGGAAAAAGTCGACGATCCTAACTACTGTCACTATCATAGAATGCTTGGACATCCAACAAAGAATACTACATCTTTAAGGATATCTTGCAAGCCCAGGTCGATGCCGATGTGCTCAAATTGAAGCCAGAACAGAAGACTTTGGATTAGACTTGAATGAGAGCCTTTGGATGAGAGCCTTTGGATTAGACTTGAGCCCCAAGCCACTCAAAATGAACCATTAATCTCGCTACAGGAAAACTACATCGATGTAGGCATCGATGCTAGTATCGATGCAGGCATCGATGCTAGTATCGATGCAGGCATCGCCCCCACTGATTCCCCCATCGATGCCCATTGTATCCAAATTATAACTTCCCAGATAGCTTCGTCTTGTCGAGATAGGCGATTTATATATATTATATATTAAATTTCGCCTTTCAGATTGGGAGATATCATCGTTTCTTTGCGGCCAACCATCTTGAATATGATTTCTTTTCATATTAGATTTTTTATTTTCTTCAACTTCTATAGGCTACTCGGCTTGATTCTAGGCTTTAATAAAATGTTACAAAATGAGAACGTTGGGGACTTTTGGACTTTTATTCATTATTTCTTCATTAACCTGAAATTTAAGATAAAAACAATTATTAGTGATATACATATTCATGTAAAATAGATAATGAGGGTATAAAATTTTAATAAAATATAATTATCAACAACCCTTGGATCAAACACCTTAATATTTTATGGGACATGCGCTTTGAACAACGTAAGCCGCCTACAGAAGATAAGGTAATCCAAGTCAACATGGGGGATGAAGTCAATCCCAAACCAAACTTCATAAGTGAGAGCTTATCACCATCCGAGAAAGAAGACTTCATATTACTCATCAGAGAATATATAGATGTCTTCGCTTGGAATTATGAAGACATGCATGGTCTTGATCCTAAAGTAGCCATGCATCGTCTTAACATTGATCCGGATGTGAAGCCTGTTAAACAACAACAACGTCGGTTCCGTCTAGAGATCATGGAGGCAATTGAGTCAGAAGTTAAAAAGCTTATCTATTTGGGCTTTATCAGAGAGGAGCAACACCCTGACTAGGTGGCTAACATTGTCCTCGTGCTTAAGAAGAATGGAAATGTCTGAATTTGCATTAACTTTCATGACCTAAATCCTGCATGTCCGAAAGACGAATTTTCACTCCCTATCACAGACGACATGATCGACAATACTTGTGGGTATGAGAGGATATCTTTCATGGATGGATTTTTAGGGTATAACCCGATCAAAATGTACCCTGAAGACGAAAATCACACTGCCTTCAGGACACTATTAGGGGTGTATTGCTATACAGTGATGCCCTTTGGATTGAAGAATGCTCACGCAACCTATCAGCGTGCAATGAATACAATCTTCTATGAACATCTACGTAAGAAGATTTAATGCTATGTGGATGATATCGTAGTGAAAAGCCAAAACAAAAGCGATCATCTTGCAGATCTAAAGATGATGTTCAATATCATGCGAGCACATTAATTGAAGATGAATCCTATGAAATCTTTCCTTGGGGTTGCCAGTAGCAAGTTCCTTGAATTTATAGTGACATCCAAGGGAATTTCTCTCGATCTACAAAAGGTTCGTGCTATCCAAGAAATGCCACCTCCAAGAAACATCAAAGAGCTCAGAGGCTTGCAAGGCAAATTAGTTTATATCTGGAGATTCATATTAAACCTTTCAATACGCTGCCAGCCCTTCACAAAGTTGATGAAGAAAGGAGTCTCGTTCATTTGGGATGAAGACTGCCAAAAGGCATTTCAGGAGATCAAACAATACCTCACTCATCCACCCGTCCTTGTGGCCCCAATATTAGGGAAACCATTCTTGTTATATGTTAGAGCCATGGATCACTCTCTTGGAGCTTTGTTAGCTCAAAACAATGACCAATGACATGAGAAGGTAATCTACTACCTCAGCAGAACCATGATTGGAGCCGAACACCAGTAGAATCCGATAGAAAAGGAGTGCCTTGCCTTAGTATTCACCGTTTAAAAAATATGGCACTACCTGGTCGGTCAATCAATTCATGTCATCTCTAAGGTGAATCATTTTGAGGGTTCTCATAACGAAACCCTCTTCACTGAATTGCTGTCTAGCAAAATGGACGATACTCTTATCATAATATTCTATGTAATTCATGCCTCAAAAGCCTGTTAAAAGCCAAGCTTTAGCAGATTTCCTGGCTGATCATCTAGTATCTGATTCGTTCAAATTATATGAAAACTTACCAGATGAAGTTGCTGAAGCTTGTGTAACCCAAGAGGTCATGCAAGTATGAAAATTGTTCTTTGACGGTGTGTCTAGAGCAAACCTTAATGGAGGAATCACCGCTGGTGTGGGGGTGGTACTTTTATCCCCAAATGGTCATGTAATCCCAAGAGGATTCTTTCTAATCAAGCCATACACCAACAATGTAGTGGAGTATAACGCTTTGCTATTAGGGATGTAGTTGGCCGAGGAGCTTAATATTCGACACCTTGAGGCTTATGGTGATTCTCAGCTCATCGTGAATCAAGTCCGAGAAGAATATGAAGTACGTAATGAGGACTTAGTCTCATACTACTTCGCCGTGCTAGAGCTAGCCTAGAAGTTTGAAGGCTTCTTTATAGGATACATCCCACGAGTCCAAAATGCTTATGCGTATGCTTTAGTCTCACTAGCAACTTTATTGGCATTATCACCAAAGGCTGAAACAACAATATTCTTTATGGGCCGTGACTTGTATCACCCCAAGTTCCCCTTAGAAGACTGTTCAAATGAGACAACGGCGGAGATTGCCTGTGCAACTTCAATTGAGCTCAAACCAAGGTATTGGCGGTTCCCGTATATTGACTATGTCTTCTATGGGATACTGCCCGACGATTCTAAGGAAGCGGTTGCCATAAAATAGAAGGCCTTTCAATTCTATTATGATGTAGTTTCTCAAACCTTGTACCAAAAATCGTATTATGGAGTCTTGCTTCGTTGCCTTTCTAGAAAAGAAGCACAGGAGGCTCTTAAAGAAGCTAATGATGGAATGTGCGGAGCTAAATTAGGAGATCATCTCCAAAGAATTGATTACTATTGGCCTAAAATATTTGCAGACGCTATCGATTATGCTAAACGATGTCACGCATGCCAAATTCAGGGTAACTTCATTCATCAAGCACTATGAAATCTACATCCAACATCTTCATCTTGGCCATTTGAGATGTGGAGGACGGATATTGTTGGACCTATCACTTCACCAACATCCAAAGGATATCTGTTTATCTTAGCAGTAACCGATTACTTCTCTAAGTGGGCACAAGCAATTACTTTGAAAGAAGTCAAGGCTTCAAACGTGATCAAGTTCATCAAACATCACATCATCTACCGCTTTGGCATACCGAGACGAATTGTACATGACAACAGAACTCAGTTTGTCAATCATGATTTTTAGAGATTCTACAACAAGTTCAGGATCCAAAGTGTCGCATCAATAGCATACTACCTGCCAGCCAATGGCCTTGTAGAAGCTTTCAACAAAACCATCATGAAGCTTCTCAAAAAGTTTGTCTCTAAAAGTCAACGTGACTGGGATGAAAAGTTAGGTGAATGTATATGGTCTTACCACACAACAGTGAGAACCCCTACAAAAGCCACCACATTCTCTTTGGTATATGGCTGTGAAGTCGTACTACCATTAGAAATTCAGATCCCATCCCTTAGTATTGCCATTGTGACCGGGATGACGGATGAAAAACAACATCGACTACACTTTAAGAATTGAAAGCATTGGATGATAAACGACTTCAAGCCAAGCAACAGATCAAGCTGTATCAAGCTCGAATTTCCAAAGCCTGCAACAAGAAGGTTAAGGAAATGATCTTCAAAAAAGGCGATCTGGTGTTAGCTGTCAGACGACCTATGGTAATGACGCACAAGACCAAAGGCAAATTCAATCCCAAGTGGGAAGGACCATTCGTAATAGAATCAGTCTATTCGAACGGAGCTTACCGTCTCATCAATCAGAAAGGTGATAGACTCATGATGCAAATCAATGGTAAATTTCTCAATAAATACTATTCGTAGATCATGAGATCCTTTTTTCTAATCCCTAGCCAAGTCTAAGAGTAAAAATCAAACTCATTTAGACTGGGGGTTGGTTACTCGAATTTCATTGAGTCGAGAGTAACAAATCTTTTAAACCTTCCCCAGTTTGTATATCATCAAGTTAACATTACATCTCTGACGATTGAAATTTTCTAGAATTATTTTGATAATAAAGAGAATTTCTAATTTATACTAAGTTAACATTATACCTATGGCATTCTCGGTCTTTTCATTATCTTAAGATTAAAGCATAATGCAAGAACGAACAATGAAAAGAAAAATAATATCATTCTCATTCCACTGCTAATTTGTTACAAAGTGACAATACTTGGCATGAAAATAATACAAAATCATCATTAAAGCTTTTATCAAAAGCATACTACAGAGTTAAGTGTCGGGGCCCATCAGTTTAATGGATACGAGTCTAGAGTTGATATCTAAGAGCTTCTTTTCATGAGAAGCTTGCACCATTTCAGCAACCTCCCTCCTGGGCTCTGCTTCAACGGGTGTAGTAGCAGTAGTTTCTTTCTGGATCTCCTCAAGAGCTTGCATCTCCTTGCCATAAGCATCATCGATCTCTACACTCTTGAGGTGGAGTCCTTGCATAGTCACCTCCTCCTTAGCAAGTCGAGCTTGTAATTGAGAAATAGTAGAAGCAGAAGTGGCCAGTTTAGCTCATACTCGATCACGCTGCTCTTGCAAGCTCACAATATGTGCCTCTTTCTTAGATAAATTCTTATGGAGGGCTTCTTGTTCATGCGCTTTTGTAACTCGAATAAGAGAAAAAGTCTGCTCTATTTCTGACTCCAAATCAGCATGCATCAAGTCTTCTAAAGCCTTCAAATAGACCTTCAGGTGAAGGATGCTTTCCATACAATGCGCGATCAATTGAGTGTTGCCCGAACACCTAATGTTGTTCAGGCAACCTGTTAAGAAAGGTTTAAAGTCCGAAAAAGTACCTTGCCCAAGGCTAATGAGGGTGATTGTTTGTTTCATCGCTCTCTCCAACTGTTTGATAAGGCCTTTGAAGATTCCCAAACCTGGTTGAGCAGATTCAGGAGCAGCTTCAGCTTCTGACTCTTGGATAGGAGATGTCAAAGCTAGGGGCTCTATCATGAGAATAGACTCCGATTCCCCAACACTCAGTTCTCCCTCACCATCTATGCCTGCTAGAGCGGGGATATTCAGCTGAGGCTCATGTTGTTGGGGGGATAACAAAGTGAAAGACTTCTTTTCCTTGTCGTCTGAAAGCGCAGTCTGCTCAGTCTTCATAGCATCCTGCATCAGCTTTGCCCCTCATTAGGGTCTTGATCCAATAGCTCGTCTTTGGCGAACACTTTTCTCATATTAGCCTACTTCTTCCACCATGAGGGCTCGCTTCCACGCTACCCTTCCCTTACGGGACTCAACTACCTTTACCTCCTCCGGGGACTTCTCCTACCGTAGATGCAGCTTGCTCGCAGGATAAATACTCGTCCATCCCCTTCAAGTGAGTATTCATGGAACCCTTCCTAGACTCATATAGCTCTCGGATCTCTTTTAAGCAAGAGGTATATATGTTGTACTTCGGGATCTGAGAAGCTTCATAGAACCAGTGACAAAATTCCAAAACAGCATGGTGATTGGGCGTTGGGTCGGGCAATGTAAACTTGGCATGAGAATTTCTAGTGGTGAAGTAGTACCAAGCTCGAGCCCCCTCATATAAATTCCTAACATGAGTCAGCTTCAGATTAGGGTTTCCAACATACAGTTGGTCATACCCTAACTGTCGAGTGAATCGAGAAGGCACGCAGGGCTCGATGATGCACTTCTCACCCTATCGGACAACCAGATAACTAACTCAGATTGTGAGGAGCCATCTGCAAATACCCCCATGAAGGGATGTGAAGCCTTCAGGGCCTATGTCCATATACTTTGTGTCTTCTTTTCCATCCCATCAAAATCAGAAAAACAGCAAAAGACATGATAGTTGATCTCTTTTGATAGGATCTGTCGAGCCCGGACTATGTACACATTCGCCCATTAGGCTAACTCGAGCCACTGTACAAATGGGACGAAAGATCCGCTATCCGAATAAATCGCTGTCATCAATGAGGGGTAGTGCATGACAAACCAGGCCACCAAATAAGTGTACGATACTGGTACGCGAGACTAAGGAGTCTTCCAAACTTTCTTCCCAGCGATGCCTATCTCCCTAACAGCGAGGAACTCAGATGTCAATTCCCGTAGGCCATTCTGCAAATAGCATATCATTGCAGAAAGGAGACTCACTGGTCCTATAGGCCAAAAGGACGGCTGGGTATACTACATCAGTCAAAATGGATTTGATGGGCTTCGATGGGACTATGCATCGTGTCAGCCATATCATTAAAATGCTAGCAAGGAAGGTTGTGTCAGAGATGGGAGTCTTAGCTTGGTAATGGAAGCTCTCGAATTGGGTGGATAGTGGAAAGGTATCTTCCTGAGCCTCATTGATATAGCAAGGATAGAAAGCTTTAATGCGAGCATTGATGCTTTTAAGAGAGCTCACAACAAGACGGGTCACTGCCACATCTTTTCGGTCTAAGTTTTGGAACAGATAATCTACCCAAGAAGTCTGCATGACACCATCTTCGTATAGCTTAGCCAGCTGAGCACAAATCTGGAAGTGGCACATCACCTCCTAAAAAGTTGCATAAACTTTGGGATGTGTCACTCTCAAGATAGAGAGCTCTTCAGTTCCTAGGATGAACCCTTCATAGGGCATTTCTCCAAATGGCAGCCCTGATACTTCATACATCTCACAGAGAGCGAAGCCCAACTCTCCGACGGTCGTGAAGATGTGCAGCTATCTGGATTGTATCACTCCAGCATAGCAAAAAAATTAGGATAGCTTTGAATAATTCCATGTCGAGTGGACAATACGGGAACTGTGAGACCAGATTAGGCAAGTGATTCTTTGAGATCTTCAAGAACGAAGTCCACCATGCGAGTCCACCACCCCCTATCTCCAGAGTATACCCCAACTAGGAGATCTAAATGCTTAAGCAGGGAATTCGCCCTGAGCAGCAATGAATTGGCGAATGAAAATGTTCGCTGGGATGGTTGCTTCCTTAGCAAGATATGTTTTCTCAATTCTACTAGGTCTCAGACCATTCACGTGTCCATCACCCCTTGCAAGATGAACACATTGATGGGCGAAGGTCCCGAGGGATACGTTTGTCTTTTCCTTGACCAGGTCATATAGCAGTTGTCTGCACCACGTGATATGCTAAAAATAGGAGAACGGATACATATGCCCCATATTTGGCAAGAAGAGAAAACAATTGTCGACTCTTCGTAGTAGTTTAGAGTTCTCTACATGAATAAGTTTGCCATCCATTTCTATGTGATCTCCAAAAAGGAACACGGACTTTACAAACTTATCGTAGTCTGCTGGCGTATGAATATCCACATCAGTAATCTTGGCCCTAAGAGCGGATGATCTTGACCCTAAAATTTGGAAACACTACTCCGGGCAAGGAGGGGTGAATAGTGGAGGTTCTCCACAAAAACAGGTACCCTCATCCAGGCCACCTATATGCCTGAAGTGATGTTTGAGAGAAAGCGGTACATCAAGAAAAAGCACTACAAAACAAGAAGCTAAAAGTTAGTAGCTAAGAAGCAAACGACTGGTAAAAGTCCAAAGGACTAAATCAAAACGTAAGGGCCAGCCCTGCGTTCCAAGTTCAAAATGCAAGGGCCAACCCTGCGTTCCAAATCCAAAACACAAGGGCTAGCCTTGCGTTCCAAGTTCAAAATGCAAGGGCCAGCCCTACATTTCAAATCCAAAATGCAAGGACTAACCTTGCATTTTAATTTTAGAATGCAGAGATCAAGACCTGCATTTTGGTTACAAAACACAGGAGTCAATCCCACGTTTCACAATTAACACAGAGTCCAGCCCCCGCATTTCCATTGAAAAAGAATGAGTCTTGCTCATTATTAACAACCTAGAACTTGTCGTCCAGGGTTCAAAACTTGTCGAAACAAGTTGCAAAGGTCCTCACTTACCACGGTGAAGAGACGCTAGCGACGATGGTGTGACCGCTAGAATAGGAGTGCCGCCAGGGTCCTCAGCCGACGGTGCATCAAAGGTCGGGTTCATGACCTTCTCGTAGCGAGAATGTGACTTCTTTGGTGCTATTTATGTCGAAGGATGAATATCGACGGAGATTTCGAAGAAACAAGATGACTCGTTCGAAGATCAAGAAACAGTTAAGAGAGTTGAATGGCTCTTGATTGGACCCAAGAGGTTTATTTATACATCAACCAAGCTATTAATTCGGCATAGGATTCTAGGATAGAATCCCACTCAAACGTAATTACCGCGTTTCAGGCTAAGTCGGTCCGACTCCTAGACGCAGAGTTGAGCCCTGCATCTTAGAATGCTAAACGCAAGGCTCACCAATGCGTTTCAAATCTTAAATGTCAGGCCTAGACCCGCGTTGCAAGCTTTGAACGGAGAGCTCAGCTCCGTGTGTTAAACCTTAAACGCTGAGGTCACTTTGGCATTTCACCACTTCAGAACGTGGAGCTCACCCCCACAGTTCAAACATGACACTTACTCTCATATGAGTCATGCGTCATGAACTCTTTCGATAGAGTGTTGTTAAAATTTCTACACATTCCCAACAGGGGTCCAAACAAAATCAGCTTATCAATCTTATTGGATAAGATGATAGAATTACGAATATCGTCAAGACAATCATCATCCCCACAAAGCATGATTTCAGCTTGTTTCATTCTTAATATGGCAAGCTTTTCTGGTGACAAAGCCAACTTATCGACTCTCATCAGTAGAGCGATAAATCCTCATTAATTCCTATCAAGTTAATATTATACCTCTAACGACCATTATCCCCATAGAGTATGAATACAACTTGTTTTCTTAATATGATAAGCTTTCCTGTGGATAAAATAAACTTATCAATACTCATCAATAGGGTGTAAGTTCTCAAAATTGCTCAAACCAAAATTAACTTATCGACTCTCTTCAATATGGTGATAAGTCCTCAAATTCCCGTCAAGTTAATACTATACCTCTGACCAAATCAATCATCCATCTTTCTCAGCGAGACGCTAAGTCCTCAAAAAACTTGTTCAAATCACAAGTACCCAATTTTGCCTAGCTCATATCGCTCCTCTGACAAAATCAACTTATTAGCTCTCTTCAATAGAGTGATAGGTCCTTAAAAACTTGTTCAAATCACAAGTACCCAATTTTGCCCAGCTCATATCGCTCCTCTGATAAAATTAACTTATCGACTCTCTTCAATACAGCTATAGGTCCTCAAAAACTTATTCAAATCATAAGTACCCGATTTTTCCTAGCTTATATCGCTCCTATGACAAAATCAACTTATCCACTCTCTTTAATTGAGAGATAGGTCCTAAAAAAACTTGTTCAAATCACAAGTACCCAATTTTTCTTGGCTCATATCGCTCCTCAGACAAAATCAACTTATCGACTCTCTTCAATAGAGTTATAGGTCCTCAAAAAACTTGTTTAAAAATCACAAGTGCCAGATTTTGCCCAGCTCAGATCGTTCCTCTGACAAAATTAACTTATCGACTCTCTTTAATAGAGCGATATGTCCTCAAAAAAACTTGTTCAAATCATAAGTATTCAACCCTATCAAGTTAATATCATACATCTAACAAGTTTGACTTATCAATCTTATTCAAATAGGATGATAAGTCTATAAATTACTGTTATTATAACAGTCAAACCCTCATAAACTTGTTAATTCCCCTCTAATAGGATGACATGTATTCATGAAAATCCCCAGCGGATTAAAATTTTTCTAGAATTATCTCAAATGATAATAAAGAAAAGTGTTAAATCTTGCTTTGTGTGGGAATTTAAGCTAAGTTAAATTTACATCTCTAGCATTTTTAGTTACTTTCATTATTTCGAGTCAAAACATGAAACGTAAAAGAGACAATGGAAAGCCAAAACAATATCACTTTTATTCAAAATGGAAAGGAGTGATACAAATAAGAATTTGTTCTTATCAAAAGAACAATACAAAATCAGGATGGGGGCCCATCAATTGGATATATGATAGCCGGGACTTGACCGCTGAGAGCTCTTCCTTATGAGCAGCTCGCACCGTCATTTCAGCTTTCCTCCTCAGCTCATCCTCATCCGACGCCTTGGCAGCAACATCCTTCTTGGCCTCCTTAAGAGCTTGAACCTCTTTGCGGTAATTTGCATAAGTTTCTATATTCTTGAGCATGAGCTTCTACACAATAGATTCTTCTCGAGCAAGATGGGCTTTTTCTCGAGCCACCTTTGCCTATAGTCAGACGATAATATCTTCTTTTCGAGTGATCGATTCTCAGGCAGTCTACATAGCGGTGGTTAAAATAGTTAGCTCATCTTGCCTTTGAGCACATTGCCTTTGTAAATATGCAACCTGGGTCTCCTTCTCAGCCAAGCCCCTTTGAATGATTTCATACTGATGGGCCGCTACAGTCCGGATGTCAACAAGGGTTGATTCAATCCGAGCTTCAAGATCTACACATCCTAAGTCTTCTAAGGCCTTTAAATCAGCTTCTAAGCGAGAGATGCTCTCTGAACAACTTTCAATACATTGAATGTCACCTAAAAAATTGACGTTGTTCAGACTGCTGGTCAAAAGAGGTCTGAAAGACTCAAATGTGCTCTGGCCAGCAATGACGATCTCGACCACCTTCTTCAGTACACTCTCTAAATGACCAAGCGAGATCCCGAGTAAGTCAGGGACATCTACCTAGCTTAAAGAAGCAATGAGAGATGGCACTAAGGCCCACAAAGTCACAAAGCTGGGCAAAAAGCTAGCAGGTGATTTCGGTGAAGAGGCCGGAGAAGGTATTGAAATATCTATGTGCGCAAGACTTGAGGGGAAAGTCATTAACGCCCCCATCAGAGTCGAACTTGAAGCACTTACAATCCTGGTAGATGTAAGAGAAATCTTGAAAGGGAGAGACCTCGCTGGTGGAGGAGTCGTTGTCGCTTGTATAAGGGGTATATGCTCTAGAGGGGAAATCATAGTCGCTTGCACTGGTGGGGGAGTTGAAGTTGTGGTCTCGTGAGTCGGGTATCCTACATACGAAAATAGTTAGGATACAGACAGAAAATTCACGAAATATTAAAAATAGAGAACACTTACCCATGGGAGAAATAGGAGTACATGCCAACGGTTTGCTAGAAGAGAATTATGGTAGGTTATCCCAATCATCGTCGTCATCATCGTCATCGTCACCGTCATCAGCTGAAGGGGTCTTATAGCATACATTCTTGTAGGTTGTCTAAAAATCACAACAGATAGCTAATTCCCATCAAACACCGATGATGGAAATTACAATCTGACGACTTCCAGAAGGTTATAATTTAAAGACTTTCACGTAGATCGAGGAAGGTTACAATCTGACGACCTTCACAACAACTAATGAAAGCTCTAATTCAACAGCCTTCACAATCAACATCGGGAGTTACAATCTGATGACTCTCATATTTTCAAGGAGCCAAGACGAAGGTTACAAGGTGACGATCTTTGTAACGCTCTAGCAAAAGAGACTACAAATTGACGGTCTCTTCATATTAAAACATAGATATCTCTCAAACCGTAAGGAATTTGGCAAAACCGACGGAGCAAACTGAACCCAATGGGGTCGGTTTGGTCGGCTCCGTCTCATCGAGATAGCCGATTTTCATATATAATTCGTCTAATTCCGACTTACGGTTTGAAAGTTATGACTTGTTCTTCGCAGCAAGTTATGTTCTGAAATTCGTCTGCAAGACTGGACTTCGTCAGAACATCGGACTTAGCCTAAAGCTCACCGAGCCCACCTAAGGCTCACCTCTACATCCAAGATTCAAAACGCAGAGGTCATGCCCACGTTCTAAACTCAAAACGCAGAGGTCGTGCCCGCGTTCTAAACTCAAAACGCAGAGGTCGTGGCTGCGTTCCAAACTCGAAACGCAGAGGTCGTGACTATATTCCGGAGTCAAAACGTAGAGCTCATCTCTGTGCGTCTCAGGTCCAAAACGCAAAGTTCATCTCTGTGTTCCAACTCTACGTCTCAGGTCCAAAACGCAGAGTTCATCTCTGTGTTCTAACTCTGCGTCTCAGGTCCAAAACGCAGAGTTCATCTCTGTGTTCTAACTCTACGTCTCAGGTCCAAAACGTAGAGTTCATCTCTGCATCCCAACTCTGCATTTCAAATTTATAACGCATCACGGCCTGTGCGTTCAGCCACCCAAAACAGGCCCAACTCAGGTCTAAAACGCAGAGTTCGGGCCCAGAACGCTGTTTTCAGCGTTTGACTCGTTCAAGCACGATTTGAACGGTTCCAGAATCATTTTCTCACCACGATTTGAAGGGATCACTACCCTATCATGGAGAGATTTATGGGGGGCAGTTACACCATATTAAACCCTCATTAAGGAGAGATTTAAGGGGGCGGTTACACCCCTAAATCCCCTATAAATAGTGAGAAACTCAACTGAGTTCGGATCCTCTTTTTGGCTGACTTTTTGGGGATCCTTGATCGGACATCTTGGAGCTTTCTGCAGCAACAAAGTCCTTGTAGCATTCCCTTGGCT
Organism: Asparagus officinalis; assembly: GCF_001876935.1. Lineage (NCBI taxonomy): Eukaryota > Viridiplantae > Streptophyta > Magnoliopsida > Asparagales > Asparagaceae > Asparagus > Asparagus officinalis. The sequence continues at coordinate 443,921 of NW_017972282.1, forward strand.
GATTAACTAAACTTTCGGTTCAAATCAACTCTTTTTCAAGAGTTCAAACTCGTTCAGAGTTAAACTCGATCTGAGTTATCAACTCGTCCAGAGTTTCCAACTTGCTCTGCAAGTTCTTCTAAACTCGGGTAGAGTTTCAAACTTGCCACGCAAGTCCTCCACAACATCAAATCGTGAGGAGAAGACCACGTTCTAGTGAATCAAGACGTTCGGATCGTCAACGGAGAGCAAACTCGACGCGAGCATTCGAGGGAGGCACTCCATCACCACCGTGAAGAACCCAGAATTAAACAAAGGGGAGAATCAAATTCATTTTCCTCTCTTTTGTAATCGGAATCCAAATTGTAATCGATTTTGAGAGAATACAAATCAATTTTTCTTTCATTTCTTTTTACATCAAATTTTCCATAAACAATTCTCCTCGTCATCTACTGTTGAAAGTTCAGGTGAGCTTGTGATGGCAACTGACTTGGAGATCAATCCTGTTGTTGGACTAGACCTTGTATCCCTTATTAGTAGCATTTGTGTTGAAACAGAGGGGGATTGGCTCTCACTAAGCTTTTCATGTTCGTTCACTGTAGATTCATCTATAGGTGACCTGACCTCTCTAGCTTGAGTGGTTACCGGCATGACTTCTTGTGTAACCTCTGTAATTGGAGTAACAACACTTGAAACCTAACCCGGAGTTGTTGTAATAGCATGGTCTATCATCAAAGGAGACTCCACATCTTCAGCCATTGATTCATCCCCAAATTCTTCTTCGTCTGGCGGGTGATAGGAAGAGGCAGTACCCGACAAAGCTGGGCCAATTGAATGAAGGACAAGTTGATATGGAAGGCCCGTAGCAAATGATTCTTGTAACTCCTCCTCTTCCATATGTACATAATGCGTTGATTTAAAAGCATCTTGCATGAGTTTTGCTCCTCGTGGACCTTTAGAGATAGGGGATCAAACTGATAACTTACGGCGAGTTCGCTTCTCATACTGACCAGTTTCTTCTGCTATAAAGGCTCATTTTCCAGCTGCCTTCTTCCCCCAAGTTTCAACCATTGGAGGTTCCATCTTAGGAGGCTCAGCTACTTCGGGTTCTTCTTCTCTCTGGTCTCCTTCTTCTCCGGCAGTCGCCTCCTCACAAGATAAGTACTCGTCAATTCCCTTTAGACGAGACATCTTGGACCCCTCTTGGATGCATACACTCGTCTGATCTCCTTTAGACAACATAAATTTAATTTTTATTAGGGGATTTGGAAGCGACATGATACCAACCACAGAAGCCCATGGAAGTAAGAGAATTGGGCATTTTGTGAGGTAATCTAAACTTAGCTTCAGTGCAACCAGCTACAGAGTAATACCAGGCTCTAGATCCTTCATATAAATTACCGATGGCTGCAAGCTGAGGCCTGGGATTCCCAACATACAGTTGGTCATACCCAAATTGTCCGGCCAATCTATATGGCTGGTAGGGCTCGATAAAACATCTCCCACCTTGCCGAAAGAGAAGATAACTTGGCCTGATGTTGAGCAGCCAACGGAAAATACCCCACTCAATTGGTTGAACACATTGGGACCTTGTGCATCCTAAAACACCTCGTCATACCCTCTGCCCTCAAAGTCAGGGAAATAGAAGAAAACATGGTAGTTGAGATCCCTTGACAAAATTTGACGGACATTCACCATATACGTCCCTTCCCAGTTAGCTGTTTTGAGGCATTGCACAAGTAGAATAAATGAATCACCCTGAGCAGAGGTTGCACCCATCAAGGAAGGGCAATGCGAGACATACCATGCCATTATATAGGTGTATGGCATCAGCATGTGAGGGTTAGGAATTTTAGAACTCTTCTTTCCTCCATAGCCCGTCTTCGTAAGGTGAACAAAGTCAAGAGCCAATTACCTCAAACCACTTTATAGGCAGCACGTCATCACCGAGAAAAGATTCAAAGGTCTCCCATGAGCCAGAAGGATAGTCGTGTATACCACTTCTGTGACAAGAGCATCTATTGGTCTGGTGGGAACCACACACCTTTTTAGCCACAACATCAGAAATCTAGCTAACAGGGCCATATTCGATATGGGAGTCTCCGCTTGATAGTGAAAACTCTCAAACTCGGTATAAGCTGGAAAGATGTCCTCTCTGGCCTCATTAATGTAACGAGATGTTGCAACATTGATATGGGTTTGAATATCAGCGAGAGTACTTACAACTAACCGGGAGACAGAAGCTCCCTTGTGATTCAAATTCTAAAACAAGTATTCTGCCCATGATACTTGTTTAACACCACTTCCTTGTGCTCCTGTTGTTGGCCTCTTTGTTTTGATGATGTTTAACAAATAATTTATCACTAATATTGTTTGTCTAGTGTTTGTATATTTCTATTTATTGTAGACAAACAACGTGTTAGAGGATGGATGGAATCGAGCCTTAACGATCATATCCAATGGAGGTTGTCGGAATAGTAGGTGAAGCTATGTACAATTCAAGTTGAAGATCTAAGTTTAAGCTTTATCCGTAAGATTACCAAGTCAAGCTATTGAAGATCAAGATCAAGCTTGGGTAATTTAGTTTAGGAGTTTATATTATGCGTGTTAGTACCTTAAGCTCAATATAATATACACACACACATTTTATTAGTTTCTTTGTATATATATATATATATATATATATATATACATAAGTTAAGTTTTGGTTTCTATATATATTTAGTTATATATATACATACATGGTTTTTGAGTTTTCAAGTTTTAATATGAAACAATTGAATACAATTGAAAATATATTTCTTGTTTCATACTTATATGCATATATATGATTTCATCAATATCAATTTTACATAGTTCAATAAAATCATGTTTTAGTGCATTATATGTGTATTTTGATAAAATATTATATTCATTGTTTATAGACTTCATAATAATAGTTTACATCTTTCTTCAAGTCTATAAAATCATTTTATATTATTTCAAAACATGGTTAAGCCAAAATGTAAAAATTCATATGTTCACATTTTCATATTTTAGACTATTTTACAAAATGATAATATTTCTCATTTGGGAGGTCCTTTCTAAAAACCAATTTTTGTAGCATGTGTATTATCATGTCTACAATCATTTTCCAAAGTTTTATATTTTTTGGAATTTATTTGATATTTTTAAACATGGTTTTAAAATCAGAAAACACTTTCAAAACCTGTATTTTCATATATCAGTTTGCGGTCGACCGCCACAGTCGACCTGTAACGCCCCGCCCCGGAATCCCGGAGTCGGTACGCTATTATATCTGATGGACTGGCCTCACAACCCACCACATGTCTTTTCAGCACGTTTTATCCTCACTCACGCGCTCCCTGAAAAACTTCCCAAGGGGTCACCCATCCTAGAATTTCTCCAGGCCAAATACGCTTAACTTTGGAGTTTCTAAGAGTTGGGTTCCCGAAAAGAAGATGCATCTTGGTGGTATGAGTATTCCAATCAAATCTATCAATACTAATCACATCTCCCTCTCAAGGGTTGGGGTATTACAAACTCCCCCACTTAAACTCACAACGTCCTCGTTGTGCCTAATCATATCATCCAAGACCGTACCATCCGTGTGAGAATCTAGAGGTGGCTCCTACAGCCTCAAGAGGTGGCTCCCGCCCTCTCGACGTAGCACTTTATGCCGCATAGCACTTAGCTCTCACAATTCCGGTTGGCTTGGCTCTGATACCATTTGTAATGCCCCGCCCCGGAATCCCAAAGTCGGTACGCTATTATATCTAATGGACTGGCCTCACAACTCACCACATGTCTTTTCAGCACGTTTTTTTTCTCACTCACGTGCTCCCTGAAAAACTTCCCAGGGGGTCACCCATCCTAGAATTTCTCCAGGCCAAGCACGCTTAACTTTGGAGTTTCTAAGAGTTGGGTTCCCGAAAAGAAGATGCATCTTGGTGGTATGAGTATTCTAATCAAATCTATCAATACTAATCACATCTCCCTCTCAAGGGTTAGGGTATTACCACGTTTGGGCCGAGACACCTCGGGGTGTCTTAGCTTAGGCTGAGACAGTCTGTTTTACATGCTTGTCCATTTCTGCTGTAACTTCTTCATCCGAACTCGGATTTGAGTCATGAGAATTTCACGGTCGCCCGCCGCACTGTCTTTTCATTCCTAACGGCTATTTCCTGCAGCTGTTGCTTGGGGCTTTTTGGTCTTTTGTTTGTGGTTTTTAGCTGAGGTTTTGGGAGGCTATAAATACCCCATTGATCTCAGTTCTCATTATAACTAAGAGAGTGTTTTAAAACAAGTTTAAAGAGTTTTAAACAATGGTTTAAGTTTGGTTTAAGTTTGTTTAAGAAGCTTTTAAGCAAATGGAAGTTTGAGTTTGTGAAATCAATTTCACAAGAGCTTAAGGAGATCATCTATTGGTGTTTGGGCATCCAACTATTCTCCCTCTACCTCTTGATCTATTAAGAAGTTTTCTAAACTCTATTTCTAGCTTTACATCTATTTGTTTGATTATCATTTTATTAAAGCTAGTTTTATATTGAGTTTAGTTGATTTGATTTCACTCATTGTTTACACACACCCACTTGAGCTTATTGTATTTGCATACATTGTATATTTGGGTTGGTGAGAGTTGTAATAATTGAGTGTGAACTTTCATTGTGTTCTCATCCATATTAGAGAACAATCATTTATTATAATTGTGCTTATTGTGAGGATCACTTTGTAATATACTTGTACACCGAGAGAAGTGTGTGGCGAGAGTCGGGGATCGTCCCAAGAGGAGTGGCGTCGGTTGACGAACCTAGGAAGAGGTTGTATCCGAGCACTTGAGAGAGACACGTCTAGGTCCAACACTTGAGAGGATGTAGAGTGGGATTGTAAGAGTGTTGATTGTAAAGTTTTCGGTTAGCTAAAAAACCGAGTGTGAGGTGTAAACGTTATTCGGGTGAACGTAGAAAACTCGGTTGTGATAGTGGATTTATCCCCGGGAGTGGGAAGCGGAGACGTAGGACGGAAGGTTCGAACTCCGTGATCATATTGTGTGTTTGTATTGTTTATTTTCTCTTTGTGTTAGTTTACATATCCTTGCATATATTTTATCATATAGGATATATCTCGTTGTTCATATTGCTTATCCTAGCTCATATATCTTGTTGTATTTTATACTTGCTAGGATAACTAGTTAATTAGTTTTAATTGGCATAAATCAGATTAGATTAGCATAAGACCCTAATCACCCCCCCTCTAGGGTCTAACACCTGTCAACTGAGTGTAGATATGGAAGTGACACATTACTTCCTAGAAAGTTGCATAGATTTTGGGGCTAGTGGTTCTCAAGATCTTAAGTTCTGCCACTCTTGGAATAAATTCTTCGTATGGCAGATCCTCGAATGGAAGGCCGTAGATGTCAAACATGTCATGAATGGCAAAATCTAACTCCCCAACGGGAGTGAAAAAAGTGCAGGTCTCAGGGGTTGTACCATTCTAATATGGCAAAGAAGTTGTAGTAGCTCTGAGCGATACTGTATCGGGTGGCCATCATAGCACGGCCAAGGCCAAAATTAGTCAATGGGGTGTCCAACTCCTTCAAGATGAAATTCATCATCCAAGTCCACCACCCCGTTATCGAAGAGTGCACCCATCCGGGTGATCTGAATTCTTGTGTGAGAAATTTACCTTTCACCACAATAAATCTTCTGATAAAAGTATTCGTTGGGCTAGTCGCTTCACCAACTGGGTATTATTTAGCAAATAGGCATGGTCCTAAAGCTATCACCTGGAGGCTATAGCCCACTGTACGAACACCATAAAACATTAAGGTACCAATCGCAACCTCGTCCTGTTCTTTGACGAGGTCCCAATCCATGTGCCTTGTGATAGAGGCACACTGAAAATATGATAGAGGGAACATCCTCTCCATATTGGGCAAAAATAGATGGTGATCCCTAACCTTCCTCAGCCATTTATAATTCCTGTCGTACATGAGATTCGTCTTAATTTCGACAGAGTCCCTAAATATAAATGCAGGCTTGTTGAGTTTTTTGTGGTCCACTGTCTCAAATCTGGCATCTGTAACCAGAGTCCTGTGTGTTACTGAAGTAGCTTGGGTGATAGTCTTTGCACGCTCCTTATCGGTAACTTGGAAGACGGGAAGTTCTTGGCGAAGATTGAACTGCATATTGCGGTCCGCACCACATTCATGTCCAAAATAATGACAGAAGGAAAGAGGCTCATTGGGGTAGCGCACTGCAAATAAAGAAACAAACTAGTATGAAGCTAAAATAAGTCTCAAAATAGACTTAATTCTAAATGCAAGGCCCAGTCCCGCGTTTTGCCTCTAAAACACGAAGGTCAAACCCGCGTTACAAAATAAAAACGCTAAGGTCAGACCCGCATTTTAAAATCAAAACGTTGAGGTTAGACCCGCATCTTAAATCTCAAAACTCTGAGGTCAACCTTGAGTTTCAACTTCGAAACACAAAGGACGACCCCGCATTTCAAGTTCAAAACACAGAGGTCCACCTCCGCACTCTAATAAAAAAACACAAGTCTTGCTCATCGTTCAAAATTCAGAACTTGTCGAAACAAGTTTTACGGTTCGGAGGTCAAGCACTTACCACCGATGAAAGAAATCTGTGGCGATGGCGTGACCGCCTGAGTCGAGGCACCACCGATGGCTGAAGCCATAGGTGCGCCTAAACTCGCCGCAGCGGTTTTCTTTGATTGGATTTTGGAAACAACCTTCTTGGAAGCCATGAATACTCATCAAAGGAAATAAACATGAGGTTCGTCGGAGTTTTTAAACAAGAAGTCTCGTTAACCAGCCCGGAGAAGAACAAAAGAGTCGAATTGACTCTTGATTTGACCTTAGTGGTCCATTTATAGACAGCTAGAGTTGTCAAATCAGCATGGGATTTGAGACCAAAATCCCGCCCAAAATGTGATCTCCGCGTTCACACTGAGTCGGTGTGCTGAAATGTAGGGTTCACCTCTGCATTTCAAATTTTGAACGCAAGGTTCACCTTTGTGTTTCAAGACCTAAACGCGCGGCTCACCTTCGTGTTTTAAATTCTAAAGCATTTGTAGCTGGTGTTCTATTGTGGCTTCGCAGCCCTTGGCTCTCTGTTACCCAACTCCTGCAGCTACGCCTCACATGTTCATCAATGTCTACAAGAATGTTTTTGCTGTTGCTGTTGACACTGAACACACCTTCCCGCAGGCTGAGAGAGTGAAGGGGTATCTCAAGGATCAAAGCAAGTTTGTTGCTGCTCCTGTTACCAAGGAAGAGGAGAAAGACGAGTCTGGTGATGAGCCTGATGATGATGACTTGGGATTTAGCTTGTTTGACTAAATTCTTTGTCATCAAGTCACAAAGTTATATTGTTTGGTTTAGGGTGCTTCAGTTACTTAAAAAATTTATTTGTTTTTTTTAGATTTATATGTTACCTACGAGAGGCCAGGCTTCAGTACTAAAAAAGAGCTAGCAATGGCCATCAAGGTGATGAAAACCAAGAAGAAACAGACCTACGATAAGAAGCTATGCAACTTTTCGGATGAGTACAGACAAGTTCTAATCGTCGATGCTGATCAGGAAGAGATGGCATAGGGATTCAACGATCCTCGTCAGAAATGTTGGGTTGATCTTTACCAAGGAAGATCTAAAGGAAGTTAGCGAGAAAGTCGCTAAATACAAGGTTGAAGCACCTGCTAGTATTGGGATTGTGGCTCTCACTAATATCGTCGTCTCTCATATTCTAAATGCGAGACTCATCTCTGCATTTCAAAGCAACAAGGCCCATCTTCGCACTTCAAAAATAGAGCCACAATAGGCACCTTCATACTGATCTTGCATGGTTAGTGTTTGCAATCAAGGCCACAATGCCTTCAAAGTGGATGTAAAGAACAATCACCCAACCAATCCAAAATCAAAAGGATCAAAAGTATTTCAAAAATTCATTCCAGTCAACCGAGAACTTTTGAAAACTTTGGAGAGGGTTCTGTAGGCTGTCTAAAAATTACTGCAGATAGCTGATTCCCACTAGACACTAATAATGGAAGTTATAACTCGACGACTTCCATAAGGCTACAATTTGGAGACTTTCATGACAATCAATGAAGGTTACAATTCAACGACCTTCACAACAACCAATGGAAGTTCTGATTCAATGACCTTCATAATCATCAACAGGAGTTACAATCGACGACTCTCACATTCCAAGGAGCCGAGATGATGATCGTAATCTTTGCAACGTTCTAACTAAAGAGACTACAAATCAATGGTCTCTTCAACTCAAAACGCAGAGCTCATCTCTGTGTTCCAATAACAAAGTGCAGAACTCACTCCTACGTTCCAAGAAACAAAACGCAGGGCTCACCACTGTATTTTCAGCCTCAAGTGGAAATCCTAACTCTGCGTCCCAACCAGAATGCAGAGTTCGTATCCAGAACGCAAATTTTGCGTTTGACTCATTCAAACATGAGTTGAACGGTTCAAGAAACCGTTTCCCACAATTTGAGGGGGATTACACCCAACTAGGAAATGATTTTAGGGGTTAAATACACCCTTAATCCCTATAAATGGCTGAAAAATCAACTTAAATGGGGCTTTTTAGATCTTTTGGCAGATCATTTTTGGAGATTTCGGATCTTAGAGAGTTTGGAGCATCCTTTGGAGCTGTTCATGGAGCTTTCTTCTCCTTGGCTGAGAACCAATTTCGGTTAGATCAAATCAACTCTTTTACAGAATTCTAAGCTTGTTCTGAGTTCTTTAACTCATTCAGAGTTCCAAACTCGTTCAGAGTTCTCAAACTCGTTCAAAGTTTCTAAACTCGTGAGAGTTTTAAACTTACATCGCAAGTTCTTCCCATTAAGAGGAATCAACCAAGTTCCACGAGGCGACGTGTCCGGATCATTAATAGGATACAAGATTCAAGCTCCCATTGACACCAAGAAGAACCTAGGTTTAAACAAAGGAAAGGATCTCTGTCGATTCCTTCTCTCTTTTGTAAATCGGGAAACTGATATAGAAGAGTTGTAATTTCTTTTTTTTAAATCAGTTAGAGAGAGATTACAAAAAGAGATTGTATTTATTCTTTTTTAAATCAGTTAGGGAAATTAATATAAATTTTATTCTTATTTTTTCAATTTTTCGACTAACAACATAGAATGGTGATGTCACACATTTTGATGTGACTGGTAGGATAGGTCTCGCCATACTGCTACTTTTGGTAGCTTATTTAGCAAAACGAGCCGCCAAACATCATTTCCTATAGCTAATCAGTCTGCTTTTAATCTCTCTCAACTTTCATATTTTTTATTATGTCTTTCTAGATATTTACTTGGATAAAATGCACTAGTACAAAACATGTCTTGGTCTGCCTTGTAGTTGTGACATGTCCTATCATTAGCAAAGGCTCTACTACATTTTTAGTTCCAACCATGTTTGCGTAGAAAAAATTGTCAGTTGCATGGACAAGGCTGCAAAAAGACAAGGATATTTGCAGATATATATCCATATACACTAAATACCAATAGTCAATAGGACATGAATATGGATAGATATATCCAGAGATGAGGAATCTGTTGCTGGTGGAGGTGCTCCTAGTTAAGAATGCAACATGTAAAACACACTATACGCCATTATATCTAGACAGATTATTGCCAAAATTTCACTAACCAACGAGATTATCGGCCACTAACTAATTGACATGGAAATATCGATATTGTCAGAATAACAATCACAAAGGTATAAAAACCATCTCCTCAAAAGTGAGACATGTAAAGAAAAATGAAATCCTAGAACCTCTTTGTTTACGGTTGGCTTCAAAAAGAAGACGGCCTAAAATAATTTCTAGGGCTCAACTTGCTCATCTTTGGTGTTCAAATCTTTATGGTTGATGTTGGTTGTTGTTTTTTTACTACAAATCTCATTGGTTTTGCTTGAATATCCAATTCATTTAGGTACTTCACCATCACATCCAAAATTAGAAATGTAATGATTCAAGGGAAAACTTAAATTATCTATATTATGGGGTCTATTAATAGACCCAAAAGAAATATCACTATGTAAAGATAAACTGCAAAAGGGTGTCCATGTAAAACTAACCCTTAAACTGCTAATCAAAATCTGGGGCCATGTAAACCTAACTTTTAAGGTGCTTATCAAAATTTGAGGTCCACTAGAGACTCCACTCCAGCCATGTCATCTTTCATCCACCCAATAAAACTTCTTCCAACCAACCTTCGCCGACAAAATCCACCATGAATTTTGAACAAAAACCTGTAAAAAAACAGAAAGGATTGTAAGGAAAAAAGAAAAAGAGACCTCCAGGAGGAGGCATCAAAGAAAGAAGAAAGGGAAACAAATTATAAACAACAAAGAAATAACCACTTTTCATTCTTTTTAAATACCTACCAACTCCATCAAAAATAGAATGTGAATTCAAAGTTGCCTAAATCAAATTGATCACCGTGGAAGATATTGAATTCTCAACACTACTAAATCCGCCAGCTAAGAAAACCTCACCATCACCTTAATGCTCACGCAAAGTCGTTCAAGAACAAGAGATCCAACACAATCTTAAAGAGACGTAAGTTGCTAAAGTCATCATCAACAACAAAGGAGGTGACGATCAACTCACTGATATTTGATCATGCTCCTATTATCTTGAGCTAAAGTGCACATAACCAGAGCTCGCCATATTTCCATCAGGTTTTTCACAAAGCAATTCCAATTCTGTTAACACCTCCGAAACAAAGTTCTAAAGGGGAAACATTGGAGCAACATTTGACGGAGTTATTAAAAGGAACAACCACCATACTAATAACATGGTCCATATCCTTGCTATTTTATCATTTCAACCATGTTCATCAAACCAATAGTGATCAATATCATGATCATCAATCTTTAAAAACAACCCAAAACTAAGCTAAAGCTAAAAAGAAAATTCAACAAATGGACAAGTAATTAAGCAAGTTTGTTTCTAGAAGTACAAATAGGTTATTTAGGAAGTACAAATAAGGAGACGAACCAATTTATGATTGGTTACAAGTCTCTAGCTAACTAACGCATCTAGATTTATTCTGCTGACATAGCCTATCTTAATTCATTTGAAAGTCCTGTTACTTAATTCATAAAATCTCTTACTTTTTATTTCCTTTAAAAATTAAACAATTTAACCTATCCAAGACCCTCTCTTTATTCCTTTCAAACTCTTCTTTTATTTCTACATTGCGTTTGGAATTTTGATATTTTCCACGAGAATTCTTCCAAAAAATATTCAGGTATTATATCATTATCATAATATCCTTATATCTTTTATATATGAATAAGGTAGCAAAGAGTCTAATTAAAAATGGGAGATTAATTACGTTTAACAACACAATCAATTCTGCCATGAGAAGAGCTATGAAAGACATATCAATTTTTTCTTTTTACAAAATTTTCACTATGTACGAAACTATGTTATGATGATTGTTCTTTGCTTTAATGAAGTCATCCGACGATGGTGAAATACTCTCTAGAGTAATTAAGCCACCAAATACAATTTAGTGACTAAATTAAGAATTCAATCTTTGGGTGATCGGCAAAGGGGGCAGTTCGAATTTGTGGCAGGTAGAGCTCACAGCGATGGCCTCAACAAAGTAAATAGGGAAATTAGGTTAGATGGTCAAATAAATTAGGTTTAAAGTTTTATAGAGAGTAGATAATACTAGTTTACAGAGGATAAGGGGGCGACACGAGGAGGAGGCGATGGAGGCACGCGGTGGAGGAGGAAGCGGAGGAGCAACACGATCCGAATCTACGATGCGAAGACCAACGATACGGTGGAAACGATGGAGGCGGTGGAGGAGGCGGCGGAGGATCGAGAGCGCCGGCGAAGATGAGCCAGCGGAGGATCGAGAGCGCGGGAGAAGATGAGGCGGAGGTGCGTTGGCCGGCGAAGATGAGGCGGAGACGAAGATGAGGTGGATGCGAAGATGAGGGAGGTGGAGGTGGATTTGAGAGGGCGGTAAAATATTTTGGGTGAAATATTTGGGGATGAAATATAAAACACGGATGGGTGAAAATTTTGGGGAGAACGGCTCGAGGGATCCTACAAGCTATTACAAATCACAGCAAGAACACAACTTTTACGTGGTTCGGCAAACTGCCTACGTCCACGGGGCAAGGAGGGGGAGATCTACTATTAGAGGGAGAGATACAACTAGGGTTTACAAACAACACTCAATCTAAACCCTCAAACAAACTCTCAAATCCCTCACAATATCTCTCTACAAAAAGCACAAAAAGACTGCACACAATCACTTCTGCCGAAAAATTAATCCCTGCACGAAGCCGCAGTCTTTTTCTTGCGCTCAAACCAGCCAGCAACAGATCCGTGCACCTCTGCCTTCAGCCTAGCTTCGTAGCCGCCCTTGCTTTGCGCGCCCAAGCCCAGCTGTAGCCGCAAACAATGAAACCCTCAACTTGCACTTGCGTCCTTTCGTAGCCGCCAACCACTCTGCCCAAAACCCTACCTTGCAACTCATTAAAACCTAGGTTCGTAGCTATATATAGCTACAAGAGAAAAAAGATCGGGTGGGCCTTTGGATATTGACCGCTGGTTTTTTTTTTCTTTTTCACGTGATTTTCATTCACGTGGCCCCCACATCACAATTCTCCACCTCGGTGAAGTTTTCTACCAAAAACTGAGCCGACACCAAAACATCCAAATGTCCCACTTGTTGTGCCCAGTACGAACTCAATCCACAACAAGTCGGGAACCCAAACGAGAGTCCAAACAATCTCACCCCCATCAACTAATCCAAACCGGCTGCATCTAAAAGACTGCCTACGTATCCTCTTGCCCAAGGAATCAAGCCGAACGTAGTTCACCCAAATGGCCTCCAAAGGCCTCAACACTGAAGAATGTTCAGAAGCTTCAAACAATGACCAAACTTAACGCCTGAAACAACTTTGGTCAACATATCCGCAGGGTTGTCCTTCGTGTGGACCTTCTCCAATATGACGTCTCCTTCATCCAAAACGTCACGAACAAAATGGAATCTGACATCGATGTGCTTCGTACGCGCATGATAAACCTGGTTCTTCACCAAATAGATAGCTGACATGCTATCACAATATACCCGAAGGGTCTCCTGTGCAATCCCCAAGTTCTCCAATAATCCCTGCAACCACAAAGCCTCCTTCACAGCTTCAGTCAACGCCATATACTCTGCCTCCGTAGTGGAGAGAGCCACTGTAGACTGAAGTGTGCATCTCCAACACACCGGTGCTCCTGCTAGTGTAAACACATATCCGCTAGTAGACCGGCGTTTGTCCAGATCCCCCGCATAATCAGAATCCACGTAACCAATACAATCCTGCCTTGTCTTCTCATTCTTCTGAAATACCAAACCAACATCCACGGTACCTTTGATATACCGTAGAATCCACTTCACGGCCTCCCAATGACCCTTCCCGGGGTCGTGCATGTATCTGGATACCATGCTCACGGCCTGTGACAAATCTGGCCTTGTACACACCATCGCATACATCAAGCTACCCACAGCATTGGCATATGAAACTTTGGACATGTATTCACGGTCCTCAACTGAAACAAGTGACATCTTAGCTGATAGCTTAAAGTGGGGAGCTAATGGAGTACTCACCGCCTTGGCATTGCCATCATAACTGAATTTCTTCAGCATCTTCTGCAAGTAACTCCTCTGTGTCAACTTCAACCTCCCCTTCACCTTGTCTCTCTCAATCTCCATACCCAATATCTTCTTTGCTTCTCCAAGATCCTTCATCTCAAATTCAGATGACAGTTCCTTTTTCAACTTTCTAATAGCTGAAGTATTCCTGGAAGCTATGAGCATATCGTCAACATATAACAGCAAATAGATATACTCACCATTCTGTAGCTTGTGCATGTAAACACACGGGTCATATGGGCTCCTCGTGTACCCTCGGCCAATCATAAAGCCGTCGAATCTCTTGTACCATTGTCGCGGTGATTGCTTCAATCCGTAAAGAGACTTCTTCAGCTTGCATACCAATTCTTCCTTTCCTGCAGCTTTGAACCCCATAGGTTGTGTCATGTAGATCTCCTCTTCTAAATCTCCATGTAGAAAGGCTGTTTTCACATCCATCTGGACCAAATCGAAATCCAGCTGTGCCACCAATGCCAATAAAATACGAATCGATGAATGCTTTACAACAGGTGAGAATACCTCGTTGTAATCAATGCCCTCAAGCTGTGTTCCCCAATAGAAGATCCCTCTTTCTTTGCATACACCCACTTGCATCCAATAGCCTTCTTACCTTTCGGTAGCTTTGCAAGTTCCCAAGTGTCGTTCTTATGAAGAGACTGCATCTCCTCCTCCATGGCTTCCCTCCACCTAATCGAATCAGAGCTTGACTCTGCTTCCTTGAATGTAAAAGGAACCAAATCATCAACGACTTCTGCTGATAAAGCATATGCAACCATGACATCGTTATATCTAGCTGGCCGACGAATGTTTCTTCTTGGTCTATTAGCTGCAATGGACTCCTGAACATGACCCTGTTCCTGAGTCCCAACATCCACTGTATCCTCTAAATGCCCGGCTGTCATCTCATCTCCTCCCAGTGTCACCTCTGTAGGAGCCTCAATGGATACAATGTTATCTGGAGTTGGTGGAGTCACATCATCCTCCACCTGCTGCGATATCTCTCCTGTCTGGTCTTCCTCCACCTGCTGAGGAACTTGAAGCTTCATCATGTACGCCTCGTCAAATATGACATCCCTGCTAATAACTATCTTCTTGTCCTGTGGATCCCATAACTTGAAGCCTTTAACTCCATCTCTAAATCCCACAAAGACTGCTTTCCTCGCCCTCGGATTCAATTTACCATCACTGACATGGTAATAAGCTGGACACCCAAATATCCGAAGCGACTCATAGTCACTAGCTACCGAACCAGACCAACGCTCCAACGGAGTCTTCCCCTATATCGTAGTACACGGTAACCTATTGTAGGCTGTCTAAAAATCACAATAGATAGCTGATTCCCCGTCAAACACCGATGATGGAAGTTACAATCTGACGACTTCCAGAAGCCACTGTGCGTCATCATACATCGCACCTTCTCCAGCAAGGTACGGTTCAACCTTTCAGCCACCCCGTTCTGTTACGGTGTTTCACGTACTGTGAAGTATCGTCTAATGCCGTGATCCCGGCAAAACTGCAGAAACGGATCACTCTTATACTCTCCACCGTTATCTGAACGTAGAGTCTTCACCTTTCTACCTGTCTGCAGCTCCACTTTTTTTTTCCACTCCACAAAAATATCCAGGACCTGATGTTTATGCTTCATCGGGTATACCTAATTTCTCCTGGAATAGTCATCAATGAAAGTGACAAAATAGTTGGCCCCACCAAGTGATGTGTGCTTGGAAGGGCCCCAAACATCTGTGTGAATATAGTCCAATATACCTTGGGTATTGTGAATAGCGGTGCCGAATTTCACTCTTGTCTTCTTCCCAAGTATGCAATGTTCACACAGCTCCATCTTGCAGGTCTTCGCACCCTTCAATAGCCCCTGCTTCGCCAATACCTGCAGGGACTTATCACCAGTGTGTCCCAATCTCATATGCCATAAACTGGTAGTATCTTCCTCTGTGGTAATCGAAGCTGCCAGACCCCCCGTTACTGTCTTGCCCTTCAAGTAATAAAGGTTGTTTTCCCTGACACCTTGCATCACCACCATGGACCCCTTTGTGACCTTCAGAGTCGTATTCTCCAAGATCACCTTATAGCCAGCTGCCTCCAAAGTTCCAAGCGAAATGATATTCTTCGTCAATTGAGGAACGAATCTCACTTCCTTCAGCTCCCGAGTCACCCCGTCACACATCCGGATCCGTACTGTACCAATACCACCAATAGGGCATACGTGATCATTACCCATGAGCACGACATCCCCTCTTTCTAACTCCTCAAAGCTAGAGAACCAATCCCTCCTAGGGCAAATATGGTATGTAGCACCAGAATCCATCATCCACTCCGTAGAGTCAGCGTAACAAACTAACGGTAGTGCAGAGCAGGAATAGCCTGAAGAATCTGTATCTGAATTGTCGTCACTAGCCTTGACAACATTCACTTCCGAAGCTTGTACAGCTTTCCCTTTATTCTTCCCAGCTTTGTCTTTCAACTTTGGGCAGTCGTTCTTCCAATGTCCTTCTTCTTTGCAAAAGCGACATTGATTCCTACCAATATTTCTATGGCCACCTCTTGACTTCGATCTTGAGCGATCACCTGGACGACGGTTTGGACCACGGCCTCGAACTGCTAATGCATCTCCCGATGCCTTCTCGGAGGGTTCGCCATCACTCTTCCTCAACTCATAATTCACCAAAGCTGAGGTCACCTCCTTGTAGCTAACCGTAGTTCTTCCATTTATCATAGTGAGAACAAACGTTCCAAAATCATCCTCCGGCAACGAACACAATAGTAGCATCGCCTTGTCTTCATCCTCAACCATGATATCTACATTGGCCATATCCGAAATTAGCTTCGTGAAGTTGTTAACATGCTCCCGAATGGAAACTCCCCTCTTCATCTTGAATTGGTAAAACCTCTTCTTCAAGTGAAGCCGATTCTCAATGCTCTTCGTCAGATACTTCTCATTGAGTGTTTCCCACATTCTCTTCGCCGACGTCTCGTTCATTACGTCATAAATAAGATCCGGCGTCAAGCATGACCGAATAACTCCACAAGCCCTACTATTCATTTTCTTCCAAACCTTGTCCTCCATATCAGTGGGTTTCTCTTGTAACTCAAGAGTCTCCTCCAAATTTTGTGCATCCAAGGCGTCCATCACCTGACACCTCCACAAACCGAAATTGATCTTGCCGTCGAACTTCGGAACATCAATTTTTGTATTATTGATGCTCAGACTCTGTATCGCCTTCGAAAGAGACGATCCCGATGTGCTTGTTTCTCCCATGTTATCGATCTAATTCTTCAAATAGGAATCCTTCAGCGAATCCTTCGAACAAGCTCCCAAGTCCAACCCGGAGCTCTGATACCACTTGTTGTGCGCAGCGGAAATTTCGGCAGCACTTCGGCAGCACAACAAGAGAGATTAGATCGATAAGAATTCCCGTCTCACCAAGGAAACAAGAATCTGAAGCGGATATCTCAACCAAGTGAGATATCGGCTCTTCCTCTCATCAGTTCTAGGACTGACCTGTCGAGGGATCCTACAAGCTATTACAAATCACGACAAGAACACAACTTTTACGTGGTTCGGCAAATAGCCTACGTCCACGGGGCAATGAGGGGGAGATCTACTATTGAAGGGAGAGATACAACTAGGGTTTACAAACAACACTCAATCTAAACCCTCAAACAAACTCTCAAATCCCTCCCAATATCTCTCTACAAAAAGCACAAAAAGACTGCACACAATCACTTCTGCCGAAAAATTAATCCCTGCACGAAGCCGCAGTCTTTTTCTTGCGCTCAAACCAGCCAGCAACAGATCCGTGCACCTCTGCCTTCAGCCTAGCTTCGTAGCCGCCCTTGCTTTGCGCGCCCAAGCCCAGCTGTAGCCGCAAACAATGAAACCCTCAACTTGCACTTGCGTCCTTTCGTAGCCGCCAACCACTCTGCCCAAAACCCTACCTTGCAACTCATTAAAACCTAGGTTCGTAGCTATATATAGCTACAAGAGAAAAAAGATCGGGTGGGCCTTTGGATATTGACCGCTGGTTTTTTTTTTTCTTTTTCACGTGATCTTCATTCACGTGGCCCCCACATCACAGTTTAAACCCTTTGGGAGCTCCGTTTGGGATTTTTTAATAGCCTAAACGGTTTTAACGGTTTGAGATAATTAATCCAAACGGTTTAAACCGTTTGGGCTATTTCGACTTGTCCAAACGGTTCTAATAACCGTTTGGACAGACCTGTTTTGTACTAGTGATAGTGAACATATTCTTTGAGCGTTTTAATCGGATCTAAACTATAGGTTTAGGGTAATGTGGATTTATAAATTTATCCTTAGGGTAGGAAAAAAAAAACATTAACCATGAATTCTGGTTACTTTTAACTTTCATTGTAAAAATTGTTTGGCAATACCAAAACTAGACTCAAAAGTCTCTTAACTCCTGTTTAGCTTGTTGATAAACAGGTGCATGCACTACTATCTTAACTTATGATTCAATGTAGAAAAAAAAATTCTGAAATTAAGATTACAGAATCACTGTCATCAAATCTGCTAATGATCAGTTTTAACTACACAAATGTATGATAATTGTGATCATCTTAATTCTATAATCTTCAATATCAGTTCGTTATGCAATAGAATAAACATAAACGTTACATCATATGCTAGCTGTTATAGGGTATATAAGCTACACTAGTTGGGGCAAAAATAAGAAAAATGAAGTTTCCATGTTTTATTTTACCTCATTGGGTTGCGTCCCTTCTTAATTATTCTCTTATAAGAATTAAGTAGAGAAGTGAGAAAACTTGATTGATAGTAAGATTAAGTTGGTAAACAATCAATTATCCGAATTTGTGATGTAATATCACAGCTATATATATTGTAACTTTTAAAGAGCACAGGAATAATACTTTCCCATAAAAATTGGTAAATTAATGCCGCACCAACACAAATAACCAAAGTAATTTACAATTGAGTAGTACATGCTTTTACCAACAAAAGTTATGAACAAACCGCAATAAGTTATAGTGATGATAATTCTG
>NW_017972283.1:0-4703 GCF_001876935.1 Asparagus officinalis
CCCCTTGAAGGTTGGGGAAATAGTTTATACTCGTATACCTGTTGGAGTATCAGGGAGCAGTTTAACCTTATTTATCTATTGGAGGAAGCCGAGTTATCCTTAAGAATATTATGTGTAATATTCTCTAGAAACTTCCCATCAAAAGTAGGGAACAATTTAGCCTCATATACCAGTTAGAGATTTGGGAAACAATTTATACTCGTATACCTTTGGAGTGAATGAAGAAGTAGTTTATACTCGGGCGTCCTCATTTGGCTTGTTTTGCCGTTATGATGCCGGTGTCGATTAAGGCCTGGATTTTGTTTTTGAGACCAAAGCAAGCCTTGGTGGGATGAAAAACCCTCATGTGGTATGCATAGTATTTTGGATTCGTAATTCTCTTAGCTCCCTCATGATCTTTAATAGGTGGTAGCTCGATTCTATTGTTGTTCAGGAGGTACTTGAAGATGGTTGGAACCTCACCATCCTTAAAAGAGTACTCTTTTTAGAGTCTAGGATCCGTAGTCCTTCGTTATTGTTGAAGTTACTATTGTAACATCTGATTAACATCAACAACTACTGCAGGTGGCTTTCCTTTACCATGAGAAGTAAAATTTGAGTTGGGTTAGTCGTCGGTTGGCCTCTTTCAAGCTTTTTTCTTTTGAGAAAACACTCGGCTTGTTCTCCGTGCATATTCAACTCCTTTTGATTTTTGGATGGCGAGACTCCTAGGGCTTCCAACACATCAAGGGAGAGATTGTTGTAGTAGGTCTGGAGTATAAACTCCTTTGTGACCGGATCTCGATAATTTATTGCCTTGTCCCGAAAGCGTTTGACGAAGTTGTTGACTGTCTCTCCGTCTTTTTGCTTCTCATCGAACAGTGTTCCGATTGACACCTCAGTACCATCATCGAAAAAGTTGGTGAGAAACATGCCTTCTATATTGTGCTAGCTGTTGATGCTTCCTTACTTGAGACGGCGGTACCAATCGAAGGTAGCTCCGTAAGGGGTGCCAACGAATGACCGGACCATCAATGGTTCATTACCAGAGATCACGCCTAGGTAGAACTTAAAGTGGATTAAATGTTGAGTGGGTGAACATCTCCCATCGAATGGCATGAAGTTGATCAGGTTAAACTTTGCCGGATACGAAATTGATTCCCACTCTCTAGGATACGGACATGGAATCCCGGTCTTCTTCACCTCTTGAGCGGACATCAAAGCATTGATTTTTCTCTCGAGGTATTTTATCTTCTCATCCTCACCTATATATTTCTTTGGATAATTCTGAGAAAAAACAACGGGACCACACCCAGCGTTGTTATTCTTAGTGGGACCACCCCTAGCATTCTGGTCAACGGGAGGGGTATCAGCGTTGAGATTTTTATCCAAATCCGAATCACTATCTGCCTGATTGGCATTGTTGTAGTGACTGGATTCATCAAGATGATTGGATAAGGCCTGAATATGTTGGTCATGCACTTCCCTCGTCAGTTGCATGGTCAGCTCCATTTCAACTTTGAATTCTTCCTTCTGGTTGTTTAAAGCTTCTTAGAGCAGTTGAGCCATTTGTTCAGTAGTAACCATGAACGCCTCCCGAGCTTGTCCCATGCTATACATTGTATCGTTGGAGGCGATTGTAGAATTGGCATCTAATATTTCATCATCTGAGGAGTGCCTTCTATTTGACCTAGGTCTTCTTGTTCCCGATCATAACCAAGCGATGCGCTGAGATGCCTCTGTGAAATAGTCAGGGCTGAAACGCCTTGCCGATTTTCTTTTATCGGCCATGTTAATGGTAACTTCTGAGAGTTCATCATCTTGAATGCCTGACCTTCTTCTATGGAATCGTTTTGATCTAGGATTTGATGCTTTAGTGGAAAGTCTCTCAAATACCGAGACCTTCTATCAAGCGGTCTTGGGGTAGCTACATTCTGATAATACTATCCTGATTAACTTTTTACATGGACAACAAGAGTCTATTTCCTGAATACTTCTCTTTCGAGATCTATTCGTACCCCTAGTCCGATAGTATAACTCATCGGTGTTATGGTCGGAGCAACCTATCGGCTATCGGTGTGAATCTTCGAGTATAACATCGCAATCTGACGAACACGTTTCCTTTAGAGAATATAACGCCCTGTCGGCATTCTTAGGAGTCACTCATTTAGAAGCACACCTTCGTGAGGGTCGGCCTTCAACGGGCTCCCGTACTTGTACACGTAACCCCAAGCAGGTGGTTACAGGAGTTAGTTTGTTAGGAGGATGTGTACGACCCCCAGCCTGATGAATCGCTGGGTATTTTTTCACCAGTCACAAGCGCTCTTTAACTAAAACTTTGCCTCGATCCTCGTGCAAAGGACCAAGGCGATCCACAATCTTTACCTTAGATTTTGACAGATCCACACTGTCATTAGGCTTCACCGAAAGTATGGGGTCAGACGAAGCGGGATCGGAGGCTGTAGGAGGCTGAGAAACAGCCTCGGGGCTGGAACCAGGGGATAAACATGTGTTGTGTTTCGCCCTAGGTGCGTAATACACATTGTGTTTCACCCTAGGTGCAAAACACATGTTGTGTTTCGCCCTAGGGGTGAGACACTCAGTGTGTTTCGCCTTAGCGCCTTAGGGCCGAAACACTAAGCCTGTTTCGCGCTTGGTAGAGGTGTTTCAGCTATTTTTTATGCTATTTTCGACGTTGTTTTGGCCTTCGGCACCCAGACTTGTTTGGATTTTGGTGGTTCTTTGACCACCTCTTCCTTCTGTAGTTCTTGCACCTTTTGCATGAGAATCCATGCATGTGCAAGAAGTGTGTGGTGCTTTTGTATGTGCTCCTTAAGAGTTGAACGGGATCATTTGACACTAACCTATTTGTTGGCAGATGGTTTGGAGGAGGGGTCAGTTGTTTGTTGTGGTGGCAGCTTTGACACTTGGCACCTTCTAAACTCTAAATCCGCTTGATACCGAAGTCCGTCAACCTGCTCTAAGGCTTTCGCAAACTGACGAGCATGATGTTGGCGCTGCCTCTAACGAGCCCTCTTCGTCAGAACTGGGGCATCGTCAACGGACAACTTCTTAACTTGTGTGGAGTTGTCACGAGTATCAGATCTGGCTTCTTTGGATGTCGGAGGAGTGTTGCAAGAAGAATCAGCAATGAGGGGGCGAGAATCATCACCCTCGGTCTTTAAATCCGAAGACTGATAGACCTTCTTCAAAGAAGAGATCTTTCTGTGCTTGCAAGGGGAGGAGGATCTGGAGGAGGAGGAGATATATTCTCTCGAACTTCTACTGGTCAAATTCATACTCAACCTCTGCTTCAATCGGGATCTTGAACCTTAGTTGCGACACGACAGCCTCGACAGAGAGGTTGTTGGCTCCTACTATGGTCGTTAGCGTCATTGCGTCAAAAGTCGGTTTCATTGCGGAACTCATTACAACGTTTATCGTTTTAAAACAAGTTCAAAAGAGTGAGCCTTTTTATAAGACTTCTCTTACATAAATAAAACAAAGAAAATTACAACTTCCTAAAAACACATGCAAAGGACGCATATCACCCGCTGCTTGTGTGGGATCTTTGCTTTGGCCGGGACGCGTTAGTCTGTGGACTACCTAAAATCAGATCTAGGTTGATCAGAATGAAGACTCACTGTTCTTATTTCACAAAGGAAACAAGAACTGAAGTAAATATCCTAACAAGGTGAGATAAGTACTCTTCTCAAGATCAAAACGAAGTCTGATCTTAAGGAACTGATGCAGAGATGCCAAAAAGCTGTAGATTTCCTCTTTATGCTGAAGAACTCACCAAGATCTCCTCCTTCTCTCTAAAATTCATGGCTTAGCTCTCTCAGGGTCAGCATCTCGCCTCCAAGCTCCAAAATTCTAGATCTCCTGATCAGTCGCCCATTAACCCCCTTCACAAATGACGAAGGGGGGTATTTATAGGGTTTCGGATACTGTATTCATGGATAAGAGTGTATCTTCAGTTAAAAACCACTCTCCTATATTTAAGGATAGCCTCAAGTCAGTTGGAGAGGCTCTGGAATGAATGAAATATGCAAATCTATCGAGAAACGCATCGTCGGGAGGCTGAATGGGCAAAACAGTCTTACCAGGTGCAAAACATCATGTGTGTTTCACTCATGGGGCGATACACAATGTGTGTTTCGCTCCGGGGGGCGAAACACAATGAGTGTTTCGCCCATTTGGGCGAAATAGCTTGGACAGTCTCCGGTATTTTGCCTTAAAGTTAATGTTTACTTTGCCTCTTTGCTTGACCTGTGTTATCTCCAAGTCAGCAGTGAACTAGTTGTGACACCTCTCGCAGGAGTTGCATGCACCAAAACGATCTATACCCCCACCCCCCACCCCACCCACCCCCCATCTACTACAAGAAGACCATGTCTCAATCAAAAGGACTTAGAAATTTATATCATTTTTTACATTTAACCTACATGGCAATGAGAACTAGGCGCGTTTGGGAATCATGGTGTTTCCTCTATTTTCTTGGTGTTTTCGTCAAAATAAAAACACAATGTGTTTGGGAACCATGGTGTTTGTATGGTAAAAACACCCAAAAACAACAAACACCACCTTTATTTGAAAACACCTTTTAGGTGTTTTGAGTTTGGTTAGGATGTTAGTATAATAACTAAATATAATTTATAACATTATAAATGATAATTTATTAATAATATAATGCTCAATATATTATATACTGTTATATTTTA
>NW_017972283.1:4895-5691 GCF_001876935.1 Asparagus officinalis
ATATTAAATCTAATTAATATAATATATATAATAAAATTACTATTATATTAAAGTTAAATATTATAGAAAATTATAAAATATATATAAAACTAAAAAATATTAAAAATAAATAATTTTCTATTTTATTTAATATAACATATTATATTAGTATACTTTATATCAAATTAATATAATATAATAAGAGTGTTAAAGTATGAAAAAATCAATTTATTTTATTATATTATGTTATGATATTAAAGTAAAACATGATATATATTGATGCAATATCATATAATATAGATTATCTATATAATATACAAAAGAAATATGTTATACTATTAATAAAATAATAAACATAATATAGTATAATAAATAATTATATTAATTAATATGATATATCTTATATTAGTCTATATTATAATCTGTAACTAATATAATAGGATATAGTATAGTAGTCAATAAAAAATATATTATAACATATATGTGTTATTTCATACATGATATTATTATAATATAATATATGCGTATGGAAATAGTTAAACCAGTATTGACCAAGAAACTCAGAATAATATTTTCAAAATACTTTGGGAAAAAACACAATGCTATGATATTTCTTTAAAGAAACACCACAAAAAACTAATAATGGTATCCAAACACACCAGCTACGAATTGTGACAAAAAAAATTATTGAGAGAGTAGCTCTCTGTTCGCCCATTGAAAGAAACACCACAAAAAACTAATAATGGTATCCAAACACACCAGCTACGAATTGTGACAAAAAAAATTATTGAGAGAGTAGCTCTCTGTTCGCCCATTG
>NW_017972283.1:5701-5783 GCF_001876935.1 Asparagus officinalis
CTCTATCAATTGCGCATATTAAATTGAAATAACTATTGATTTGGATTGAGATCGATTAACTTCCCACTCCCATAACCGTATA